>NC_060954.1:36445824-36586484 GCF_022045245.1 Lucilia cuprina
TTATATTAAGGAATTTTGCTCAAATATTGGCTTCTGGTAGTTTAGTGGTTAGAGTTCTGGGTCTTGTAGATCAGAGGTTTAGGATTCGATTCCCACCTAAGGCAGTGATTAAGGTGCACAAAAAGGGCCTGGGTGTATTTCTTCGGATTTGATGTATATACATCCTACTTTTTAACTAACTATATATTAAAAAAAATAAGAACTCCTGGATCACATGATATTTTGTTAAGTCCATTTTTTAATAGAATGAAATGACATGATTCAAGCTGTGATCTGTATTTCATATAAAAATACAATCGGAGACTTTAATTGTCATCCTCTGCAGTACCTCCCGGAGCATGTTATCCTGTTCAATATCGGGGATAGAGGATCTATGATTATCTATATTAACTCATCGGTGTTATTTGACTATTGGATTAGACATAAGGATTGAACATCAATGATGTACGAAGAAACTTATAATGACTTATCGAACTATATATGTTCATTGGGTATCATCCGTTATCACAAGAACTAAATGCAGAATGAGTCAGAAGGACTCGCAGAGGTTCTCTGATGATCTCTAGTCTGCCGATACAAGAAACTGGGGAAGTCAATTGATTTATCAGGGTTTTTTGACTATTGGCTTAGATATAATGGTGAAATGAAATGAAAGGTCTATGTAATGTTACTATTGCCAAAACTCTCCCAGCTGTGTGGTTGTGTTTGTTGTCTAGGAAAGTTTAAAATCTATTTATGATCAGCTTCGTTCTAAAGCATACAAAGTTGGTTAGATTAAGTTGATAGGAGGATACACTGAGATCAGACCTTTGTTGAAAAAAGCCACCAAGACCAGAAAAGCTCTAAAATGAATGAATACGCTAGCCCTAGATTTTAATATCTCAAGCATACAAAGAATAAAACTATTAAAAGGGAATCAGTTTAGTCTGCTAACAAGTCTATATGGCAAAACCACGTTGGACAAAAATAGGCGTAAGCGTAAACAATTTAGTCGTGATAGAATTTGAAGTTTGATAAAAAAAAATTATAAAAGAATGCAATAGGTTGCAAACGTGTCTTTCTTCATGATAAAGGGAAGTGTGATCTTTGAACTTGTAGACGATGCAAGTTTCACTGATAAAGAAATAGGTTTACTCTGCGCTACATCCTAGAACCAACGAAGCAATTTTCTCTCATAAGTAGAGTCTTAAGAAAGATGTCTTATTAAACCGCGAAACTCGATTAACTTTGGACTTTCGCATATGTCTCTGGTGGAAATGAAGTGTATATAAGTATTGGATATTTCTCTTAAAATAGGTTTATTTTAAAACTTAAATTTAAAAGCCAGTGCATTATATAACCAGACAAATTGTCGAACGAGGGGATGATGCAAAACGTAAACTATTAAATTTGCATTTTTATGGGTGAGGTGGGGGATGATACGTAATACATAATTAAATATTTACTTTAAAAGGTATTCAAAAGACTTGGCGTTCTGTTCTATTCGCATCATCTTTATATAATGCACATACGAGACAAAGAAACAAAAATAAAAAAACACTTGGAACTCGATAAACGTTTATAGGTAAAGTGATATGAAATTATTTAATAATAATGTTTGAAATGATTTTTATTTTAAACAAAAAGTAATTCAAGTCTAGGTCGTCTACCACGAGCTCCCTTCTCTCCTTCGTTACCAACTACTCACGGCTGCTCTTAAACCCATATGATGAAAACCTAACCTCTTGGAGAGTATTCGGTTAGAACTTGTTTACATTCCAATACGGCCTTAGATTTAACTTTATCATCTGCTATCGCCCTAAAAGTTTTCTGGCCTTGTTTGTGTTATATTTATTCTAATCCGATTTACGCTCGATTTAGACCTGAAGCTTTTCTAACGTCTTTAGCTTGTTGGTTTAGACCAGCAATTGAATGAAATCCTTAAAAAAACCAAAGATGTTAGATCGAACATACATTCGTCTGTCATAATTTGTTTATATAACAAAGACAAATTCTTGATACCGCCTATCAAGTCACTGGTGTATTCATATGCAAAAACCGTTTTTTTTTTGCGTATTAAAACCTATATTTGTACGTTTACTTTAAGCAGCAAACACATTTATAAAATGGACATCTGTTTGTTTAACATAAAAAAAAACAACAACGACAAAATAACCTAACAACTGACAAACTAAGGGCGAGTTTCTTACTACCCAGTTAAACTAGGCTTAACTTGCTGTTAGATTAAACTAAGAACAAAATTAGGCGGACTTTAACCGATAATTGTGTTTTTCAGTTTTAGATTTAAGTTCAGTAAACTTTGTTAGTATTGCCAACCTTCACTCAAAAACATAAACAATGAACAGCTGTTTTTTGCAAATAATACTTTTGTAAAATGAAAAATTTTGGAAAAATGTTAAATAAACATTTAAAACAATAATAAATGAAACAAAACTTATCAGAAAATTGAAATTTACTTAAAATATTAAGTTTTTGTTCTTCCGAAATCATTGTTTTATTGTTTTTGTTAATTGTGTTTTCTCACTTATAACTTAAGTTTAATTGGCTAATAGCTCTCAGTTTAACTAAGATAATAAGTAACGTTACCGTTTACTGAAAAACACAAAACATATATTAAACTAGGTTTAAGCGAATAATGTAGATTATCTTTATCTGAAAAACTCGCCCTATGTGAGCTAATAAACTGCACACAGAAAACTACATAATGACAGACAAGTTAGCCGGCTATTTAGCTGACTGATATGCAAGATATCTGTATGAAGATTTCCAAATAAAAATAATATAAATATCTGTACAAATACAAAACGATATAACGTCATTCAGTGGTTTGGCAAATGAGAAAAGTTTGTTTATTTAAAAAAATAAAATAAACAAACAAAAAAAGCGAAATGAAAAAGAAATACATTCATACATTTCGGTTATTATCAGAAAAAAAGTCATAAAATGAATAGCTATAGATAGATATAGATTGATAGATGAAGGAAGGTACTTACATAAATCAAACCCGAATAATATCTGTCTTTGATATTGTGCAAGACGGATGCCTCATTGAGACATGTTAATTCGGCCATATCCTCGACTTTGTCGAATTTAGGCGGGTTCATTTTTTGTATATCATCACGTAGAACCATAACACGTTTACCGGTTTCGGTAAGTTCAACCTCAACTTCATCGCCATGTTCACGTTTAATACTGGCAGCGACAAAGCCCTAAAATTAAAGAAAAATAAATTTAAAAATTAATATTGAAAACTAGAAAGAATAGTAATAATAAGTAAATAATATAAAATCTGTATAAATTAAAGTTTAATTGTTATTAGTTATCTATAAAGTTAGGAACTAATAGGGCCGTTGGTTTTGAAATTGAACTGTATATTCAGGGATTAAAGTGTATTGTTTTTTATTTTTGTTCGTACAGTAGATAGACTTTCAATACATATTGAGGATTTTTATTTCTGAATTGCGATTGTGATATTCATCATTCAAATATCTGCCGCAGAACTACTTGGTTTGAAATTCCAGATATTTTACGATCAGTTTCGTCCTAAAGCTTACAAAGTTGGTTAGATTAGATTGATAAGATGATACACTAAAAATATACACCTAGGAAACTATTGGGCCTATTGTTTTGAAGTTACTGGATGTATTATCTTCCAATGTTCCGAAAACAGTTTCCCGGAATTAATTTCTATGAATTTTTCAATCAGTATTCGTGAGTAATGCTATATCCGGAATAGTATCACTACCAAAATATTAGGATCTAATTTTGGCAAAAACAAGAGCTCACTGTACTCTCTACATGCTCCACATTCGCCTAAATCCGACCCACGTTCAATTTTGTATAGACGTGTCCATAATTCTGTATTTTCACTCCAATTTGATCATTTTAAGAAGGCTTCATCTTTGTGGTTCAACCCACCGTTTCATTTTTCCAAGAGACGTTATGGGTTTCCATCGCCCAACTTTTTAAATCTGCCCTCGTTACGTCAAATGGTTTTTTGTTTTTTCGTTGCCGACTACTCCTGAATGGCCTGTCACCGATATGATAAACATCTTCGCCCGTATCGCCAATAGAAGTGAACATTTTGTTCCCTGGAAATTTTCATTTCCCTCGAAGGTAAAATTGCTATCGTGAACTTGTTGTGAACAATTCATTCACAATAGTTGATTTTGTATGGAACAGCTGTGCAATGTTTACAAAATTCCATCAACAAATTTCACAACAAAAAAATTAGTGAATCAAAAAAGTGAAAAGGAAACATATTTCACGTGAAATGATGATTGTCGATAGGAGTGCTTAGCTCTTGGAGAGTATTTGATTAGATCATTGTTACAATCGCCTTAATTGCTTTCTGAATATCAGACTGTAGACGAAATATTTATTCTACTCTAATTTACATATTTATTCTACTCTAATTTACATATTCTGTTGTTGATCGGACTTTTGCCAGAAAGCTTGAACTCTTATTAGGTAAGCAGAAATATATTTCTACTTTTGGATCTTTAATAAAGAACTTCAGTCCTCCAATTTAGAGTCAATGTCGATACAAATACCATTTAGCGTTTGATCGTATTTGAAATCATCCCTTTAGACTGGTCAAAACAAATAGTAAAAATAATTATATGCCTTTGTTAACCTATTTGCATTTCTCTCTCCAACGTCAAAGTATAGAAATCTGAAATATTTTCTAATTTTTTTCAAAAACCATTGTGTAATAATTTGATTAAACAGCAGCATCTCGTATTCAAACAGCATGCATGCTGTTGTTTAAATTTAAGCATGCAGCTGTATGCTTAAGCATGTGTAAAATCTCCTAAACAATCTGTTTGCAAAAGCAAAATGCATCATTAACTTGTAATAATAATAATAACAACTGTATCTTTTTGCGCGCCTATTTTAAAACTCAAAACACTTGAAAATATTTTCTACATAGTTTTCTTTAAAATATTCAAATTGTTATAATACATTTGAGTATAAATACAACATTACTGTTTACAAAAGTGTGTGTTGGTGGTGGATTGTATTCTGCTTATTTTGCCAGATTTATATTTTCATCTCATTTACTAAAACGTCAAGTTGAAGGAATTTTATTTTGCGAGCCTTGAACTTGTTTTTTGGTGCTTTATTTTCTTTTCTTCTTCTTATTCTCTTTTTTTATTAAGAAACCACATTGTCGAGCGAAAAATAAATATAAAGACTGCGTCTGAATAGAAGAAAGAAGATGATGATGATGACGACATTCAACACACATCGTTGCAGACTGCAGCAATGAATGATAAACATAACCCAAGATTTTAGTTTCTTTTTTTTTGAAAAGCAGAAAAAAATGGAGAAGTTTCAGAATTATGTATATAGTGATGGCACCATCACACATGGTACCATATAGACATCATTGCATATATAACTAACAAATTCATTTGGCACAATAAAAAATCCAAAATAACAACAACAAAATAAGAATGTAGTAGAGTAGAGAATCGGCAAACTACTAGATAATGTGCATAATATCTGGTATATATGGCAAATGAAAATTTCTTAATTGTATTAAAGACTTTTAAGTTTTTGTTCTTTAAGGATCTATAAATGGATTTGTATTTGACTGATAAATTAGAGCCGATGATAGATTAACTTGGTCAACTCGATATGCAATTAAAATGAGTGTGCTTTAAAGAATGCTGGCCTGGTTATTTGGGAGGACTGCGAAAGCGTCTATTAAAACCAAATTCAAACTTAGCTCCAGATTACAAGAAGTATAGTTTTTAAATTTCTTAAAACAGTAACGAAATCTAGCCTCAGAAAAACTAAAACTTTGCGTTCCATATTGACCTGAAACTCTTCTACCTTTGTTAGCCTCTTTCATCAGACATGTCCTAGGAAACTTTTCCTTTGTTCTTTATAGGGTTCTATAGTTGAAACAAACGAAAAGCCGACTTTTCGACTTTTTTCATTTAATTAAAGGTCGACTTTTAGACTTTTCGACTATAAGTATTTTATAAATAGTGACTTTTCGGCTTTTTTAAACTTTTCGACTTTCTTCGACTTTTTCCGACTATTTCCGACTTTTCGATTTTTTCGACTTTTTGACTTTTTCTGACTTTTTGATTTTTTCGACTATTTTTTTACTTTTTTTCGATTTTTTCCGACTATTTTAGAGTTTTTGACTTGCTTCCACTTTTTTAAAATTTTCGACTATTTTTGACTTGTTTCTACAATTTTCGAGTTTTCGACTTTTTTGACTTTTTACGACTTTCTTCGACAAAGTTTTCGACTTTTTTCACAGACGATAGTCGAGTTATCGACTTTTTTCGTCAAAAATTCGATTGTTCGATTATTCGAAAGTCGATTTATAGAACCCTAGTTCTTTAATTCTGTTTTTGCAAAATTTCAGTATCTTTCCACCAGAAATACAAGCCGATGCTAAATAATCGGCGGCCAGCCGCTGCCGATTTAAGTCGTCTCGGCTTGTATATCTGCTTTCCACATGCCAAAGTTCTAAAGGACGAAGGATATACCTGTCGTGCATATCCTTAAAGAGTTGTTGTGAATTTGTTATGAACAATTCATTCACAATAGTTGATTTTGTATGGAACAGCTGTTCAATGTTTACAAAGTTACATCAACAAATTTCACAACAGGAGAATTTTTTTTAATGACAAAAAAGTTAGTGAACGAAAAAAGTGAAAAGGAAACATATTTCACGTAAAATTATGATTTGCTATAGGTGTGGACGAGTTTGCCTTTACATGATCAATTATCAATTATAGAAATTACTTAATATCATCGATGTTACGAATCTATGGAGATAAATATAGTTTATTAAATTTTTATTCAGACTTGTATCTTTGTTCCCCTGTTGTGGTCCATACAAAATCTACTATTGTGAATGAATTGTACACAGCAAGATCACAATAGCAATTTTCCCTTCGAGGAAAATAAAAATTTTAAAGGAACAAAAATTTCACTTCTTTTTTCGATAGGGGTGATAAAAAAATAAAAATCCTCTTAAATTTTATCATTATTTTACTAAAATTCTTAAGGAAATATTATGTAAAATCTCTTAGTTTGTAAAATATATTTTCAAGTGTTTTTCAAATGCACATTTTCTACTTAATTTACATAAACATCTAATTATATTAAGCGCCACTGAAACAATTTAAATCACTTTGCTGTTATAGTAATGGCTTAAGTAAGTGGTTTTACTTAAAACCACAAAAGAAAACTTATTTATAAAATATGCATTTATCGACATACTTTTAAATGAACTAAATCTATAACATAGTAATCATCTGAGTAGACAAAAAAATAATTAATTTTCAATTTTGTACTTTAAAGTTATCAATCCAAAATAACAAAAAAAATAAAACTAAAAATTTATTTTAAACAAGTAGATAACACGTAGTTTATCACTTTGTTTTACTTAATTCCGGGGGAAATAAAAAAAAATCTTTAAAGAAGTTTTAAAACGTAAACAATTAGGAAGTTATAATAAAATTTGTAATAAACAAGTAGATAGGTAGGTAACCAGTGTTGGTTTGATGTAAATTATTTTATATATATATTTTTTTTCAAATCTCATCTAGTAAAATTACTTTCATCTGTTGGTATGTTTAAACTTAAGAATTTGAATAATGTTGCTGCTGTTCTTGTTATCTTCTATGGGTGCAGCCAACAACAAGAACTACAACTTCTTCTATTACTATAGCCGCTGACTAGGCCAGCAATGTTATTTACAACAAACCAATCTAACAATCAACTTACCAGGCTAAAACAACAAAAAAACTAGTAGTTATGTTCAATTTTAAAATAAGTAAAAGTGTTTGCTACATCTACAACGAATACAAGTTTGCACTATACAGATCACCACATTTTTTAACCCAGAGATCTAAAATATGGAATATAGACGACGTTATAAAAACAACAAAAATAATAATGTGTTATCAAAGTGACAACATTAGGTTTTCAAACTTTTTAACCCAGAGATCATATTATACTTTTCTAAAGAATTGAGCTGTGACAGAGGTTGGTGTATTGAATGATATGACAGATGTCATAAATAACGATGTCTTCCCAATGGTTTTGTCACAAATGTAAACATATTACACGCTTGATACTAAATTGACACCAAAGTGTTGACAATTTCTCAATAACATCCGTTGTCAAAGTATATACGATTAGATGTCCAATCAACAACAAAAATATAAAAAAATACACGACGTAATCAAATCAACAAAAAATAATAGTGTGTTATCAAAGTGACAACACTAGATTGTCAAATAGAACATTGAGTTGACGACATGACAATGATTCGTTGTTGAAATTAAAATAATGCATTGCCGAAATTATATAAAGCTTAATCGAAATGAAAAAAATGCAATGACAACGATGCCTTGTCAAAACTACAAAGGTGGTTGTCAAAATGATAACTGGATGTTATTAAAATTTTATACAAGTCCATTGTCTAAATGTTACAAACGTGGTAAACTCACTTTTGCCAACGGATTGTACCAATTTAGATATTTTCTAACTTTTTTTGGTCTGTAATAAAGGAATTCTATAAAGGAAACTGTAATAAAGTAACTCTAATCCCAAAAACGGATTTTGCGCAGCTTAATTGGTCTCTGTCTTGGCATATGTAATGGAAACTTTGAAAAGAACTTTACCTAAACATTATATAAAAAAGTTCTGCCCTTAGAGCCTTTATGGGAAATATCAAAAAGAGTTTAAAGAATAATCCGTAAAATTTCATACTCCTAGGATATTGAAATTTGCGACTTGTACTTATATGTTTCTTTACATAAATTGGAATATATGAATATTTTAGGTCTTTAACCACATTGATTGAGTCGAATTCAGAAACTAGATGAAGGATAGATCAATCTTTCAACATACAGATGTCCTCATCTTTTAGATAGACTTAATATGCAAAAATTTCATGGTGGCCACTACCGATATTTCCATATGTTACAAACAGAATGACAAAATCAATATACCCCTTATACATATCTTTTTTTTTCAATTACAGTCTTGTTTACAATTGTTTAATGCAATTTATTTTCACAAAAAATCGTAACATTAAATCTTAAAAATGCCATCGAAGGATAGACAAATAATCGCTAGACTATTGATGTAATTCTGGCGACTGTGTATAAAAGAAATATAATAAAAAAAGGAGAAATAGATAAATATGTAAAATAACATACATAAGTTGGTAATACCTGTTTTACATTTAACATATATCTAAAGTGTAAAAAAAATATATATTTATGTATGTGAATATTTTATTAGTAAACTGGCAGTAGCTGACATTATTATATTGTAGACAATGTGCTGATATGTCATGTTGTCATTTATGATTTATTAAGAAAACTTTTAACATTTGGCGAGTGGTTATCGGTCAATGAAAACTTTAATAAAATTTTCAATGACTTCTGTATACTACTTGCATTACCTAGTGAACGTTTTGTAATAAGTGTATTATTAAAGAAATCAATTCAATTCTCATTTATTTAAGAGAAATTCTCTATATTTTAAAGAAATATAGTTAAGTTACACACGATTGCTTTGAACAAGAATTACATCGTACATTAAGCTGACTTTTTATCAGGCATTACCTAACTACTTCTATGTAATCTAAAGCTTATTAGTAGTTATTGAATAAATAAGCTAAGCAAATACTAAGCTAAGTTATAGTTTAATTACTTAAACCATTAACTTGTCGTTGTATATGTATGTCACTTAAAAGAGTTAAAAAAAACTTTTCAAAACCTTAGCAGAATTTTTAAATGAAAAATGACAAAAATTAAACAAAAAAATTGCAAACAAAAATAATATTAATTTTAAAATAGCAACAAAAAACGAAAAAAAAAGAAAAAATCAAAAACAATATAAAATGTCAGACGAAAAATACGTAAAAAAGAATTGGAGCAAATGTGGGCGAGGTAAAGTTTCCCTAAAAGACAATATGTTTTTTTTGCAAATGTTTTAACAAAAAATAAACAATAACAACTACTACTACTAACAACAGAATAATAACCACGATAATAATGTGAATAATGACCAATAAAACCAATAACCAAGATAACCACTAACTAGTGGTAAAGCTAAATTGTGGTTAAAATTTCAAAGAAAAAAATTTAAAATAATATAAATCTAAAAATATATAAAAAACTTATTAACTTATTACTATTATAGAATAACATACTTTTCAATGACTATTTACATGACATAGAAGTAGTTAGGTAATGAATGCTTTAAAAGTCCTTTATGTACCATTTAATTCTCATTTATTTAATAATATTTTATAACTTTTTTGATTTCAAATCAATTTAATCCAAACAATAGAATGTTAAATGCTTAAGCTAAGCATACACGGCTGCTTCATTTTCCAACGTTGGCAGATCTGGCAATGCGTCAGCAATGCACTATAAATGAAGAATTGTTAGCAAATGATAGACAAAGATACAAGCCAATACATCGGCTGCGTCTTGCTTAACCCAACTTAAAAAAAATAATTTAACGAATTTGAGCTGAGATACAAACTGAAACGGCTGAAATCAGAGGCGACTGGCCGCCGTTAATATTTTGCAAGCGCCGCCGACTTTTCTCGGATCAAAAGCTTATGCCGGCTTAAACGTGGAACATGTTTTTCAGGAAATAATCAAACCAATTTGAACGGTGAAAAGAGTTGACACAAAATATTGTGTTAATATTAAAATAGTAAAGACTACTAAATTTAGCCGCCACCGATACTTTCTATAATAAAACGCTGACAAACTTTTTGCATCGGCTTGTATCTCTGATCATAAGCTTATGCCGGCCTAAACATAGCCGCTAAAAAGGTTGGAATCGCACATGTATTTCAGAAAATAATAATTTAAATTCTTATTGCAAATTGTTTATATTAGGTTCTTAGATATCGCAAATCATCATTTCGCGTGAAATATGTACCCTTTTCACTTTTTCGTTCATTAACTCTTTTGTCGTGAAAGTTGTTGATGGTATTTTGTAAACATTGAACAGCTGTTCCATACAAAATCAAATATTGTGAATGAATTGTTCAGAACAAGTTCATGATGACAATTTTCACTTCGAGGGGAATGAAAATTTCAAGGGAACACAATTTTTACTTCTATTGGCGATAAGGGTGAATATCTATAGTCGGTTTTGCCATGAGGATGTTTAAGTTTAAGAATCCTTTAGGTTGTAGTAGTCTTTAAAGTTATCGCTAGAATTTAACATAACAGGACTAAACAAATGTTAACACACTGACTTTCCTCAAACCACCAAGAACCAATCAGGTTACTAGTTTATGTAATAATCACTAAAAGCCAATATTTCGGCAAATGAAATTTTTTAAAAACTCTTTTAAAATTTTTTGTAGAAGAAAGTTAAATAAAAATAAATTTCATAATAAATAAACAAAAAACCTACAGAGAAAAAGTGCGATAAAAAATCTCTAATAAATGTTTATAAAGTTATTTTTCGTGCAATTTTTTTTTTTTTTTTTTTTTGTATTTCTGACAAATTGTTTTTGTTTATTGAATAATTTAGCAATAAATGAAAACTATTCATACAAACTTGTAGGTAAATATACAACAGACGTGGAATATAAATATTTAGCATAATTAAGTGATCACATAAGTTTGCTAGTAAATATAGAAAGAAACTCTTTAAAAATTTTAAAATTTAAGTGGTTTTTTATGATATTTATTTAGTAAAAGTTGTGTTTGTGCTATCAACAATTGAAGCATACTTGTATGTAGGTCTAAGAGTTTGTTAGTGGGTTGGGGTTAAGTATGTAGAGTACTGGTAACTTAATTGTCTTAAAATAAATAAAGTCTTAAAATAAAACTTGTGGTTTTTTTTGGAGATTTCTTTTTGTGATTTTTTGTTAATTTGCTATAGGCAGTTTATTGACAAATAGCTGTCATATTTTGAAATGTGTTTAAAAAAAGAGTTTCTATTACCAAGGTTTTGTACTTTGTCAAGAGTTATGTTATTTATAACGAAAGAGAAAAATTTTCGTTCGTTTTAAATTCGCTTTAACAATTGTGAATGTTTCACGAATTATTTATACACAATAACTGATTTTCTTGTTACTAACAACTGTGAATTGTTTACAATATTCTAATGGAGAAATTTGAAAAGAGTTGCCACACCATATTGTAGTAATATTAAAGTAGAGAAAAGTTTTTTTTATAAATGATATATTTAATAGAAATAACTGTAATGACCATATTTTACAGGAATATGGTTTCTGTATAACAGACTATTATACTAAGATATTTCAATAAAACAAACGCTTATAGTGTAAATTTCTGAAGGAGAAGTTTGATTGCACCGACAATTAAGCCGCTGCTGATATTTTCTATAATAATCCGCCGCTGCCAAACTTTTTGTATCGGCTTGTATCTCTGCTAGTAGATTGACAGTTCAGACGGTTGAGGTAAAATTTTCGAAAATATTTCCCTTTCCCGAACTATTCAACTGATAATTATTTATAAACTATCGTGAATATTCTGGGAATTATTCATCTGTAAATGTTTATAAAAACGTAACATATTTCAATTGAGATTTAATTCCTATCGGGAATTATTCCTTATTGAATAATTTCAATAAAGATTCTATTATATATTTCTTTTCAATTTGAAATACTTGATTGCATTCGTGATTGATTCGCGAACTATTCATATCTAATAGTTTATTTTATTATAAGCAGCTGTGAATTATAAACCAAAGTGGTGAAATATGTGATATTTTTATTTAATTTAAGAGAACTACTCAATTGTAAATTGTTTACAAATTTCTGCTGTAAAAATTAAAATAATAACTCTTTAAAATACTAAAAATAAGTGACTGTGAAAGGGTGCACATTGTAGTGATGTTTTCTTCAATTTAATGACGAATATCTTGAGATTTAAAAAAATTACAGTTATTCATTTGTGTGCATTTCTCATCTATTTAAACCACTTTGTTGCATTCGTGAACATTTCGCGAACTATTCATACACAATCGTTAATTATATTATTGATAGATGTAAATTATTTTCTAAATTATACTCGTAAAATTTAATACATAAATTTGGAGAACATATTTTCCTTTTCATTTTTGTATAACTCAAAAGATTATAGACTATCGCGAATATTCCGCGAAGTATTTAGCTGTTAATTGTTGAAAAAAATACTGTCAAAAAATGGAAAAATCTATCATTCGTAAACGAATGCTGTGAAAAGAAAGCACAATTCAATGAAGTTTTATTGCCAATATGATGAATATCTTAAGAGTTTAAAATTGACAATTATTCATTTATGTGCATCAAACCATCAAACTTTTGATTTGATCCTTAACAAGTATATATTATTTCATTTTATTTTATTTCAATAACAATTGTTTTATTATCTATTTTAAAAACATAATTCAGAAACTTGAAACTATTAAGTCGTTTATGCATGTTTTTAGCAACATTGTGTTTTTTTAATAATAATTTTAATACATTTTGTTGTTTGTTTTTCTCATTTTAACATGATTTTTTACAATTATAAGCAAGTATTTTTTCTTTCAACAGCAACGAAATAATAGCGTACAAAACTGTTTCAAACAAACTAATTTTAAATGGATTTTTTCCATAATTTTATTTTTATATATATGCCATAACACATTTTTCTTCTTTCTATCGTTTTTTTTTTTTTCTATATTTTTTTTTGAAGGTTCACTGACTTTAGTGGTTTTCAATTACTATTTCCATTGTATCGTTCGTTCGTTTATTCGTTATATTGTCGGTATTGTTGTAGTACATTGGAGGTATATGGCAGTATGTTGGGCTCTGGTCTTGTTGTACTTCTGGTTGTATACAAGTCGTATAACAAAGTCATACACATGATGATGATAATAATGATGATAAATTTTGCCACAAAGCCAACACTAGTAGTTGTAGGTGGTTCTGCATGAGTTCACATTTTTGTTTCAGTTTTCAGTTTAGAATGATACGAGGAAAAAAAAGTAAATTTGTTTAACAAAAATTATATATTTTTTTATTTTAAAAAAGTCCAATTTTTAAGAACAAAAAAAATTTGTTCGTGTAAAAAAAAAAAAGAAAATGCAGCGAATTGTTAAGTTTTTTGTTTCTGGGTTAAGATGTGGGTTTAAGTCACCATAGAAAAACTATTAAAAGGAAAATACGCTTTAACAGTTAGGCTGTTCAAAGTTAGTGATAATTTAAGACAATTTATAAAAGAATTATTTCTGCAGTTTACAATTGGTATCGTTTGTACATTAGCAAAAAAATACAACATACAACGATACGACGCTCAGAGATACAAGCAGAGACGGCTCAAATTTGCGTCGGCTGACCGCCGGTAATATTTTGCAAGCCGCGCCGACTTCTGATAATGATTGGAATCGCACATGTATTTCAGAAAAAAATTTCATCAATTTGAACGGTGTTGACACTATTTTAAATTCTTATTTCAAATTAAAAAGAGTTGCCACACAATATTGTACTACTACTATAAATGTCTATATTGTGCAGAAAAATCTTATATAGAAACAGGTTTCTATTATACAGAGATGCTTATAATGACAATTTCTGAAGAAAAATTTAAATTGAGCCGACAATTTAGCCGCCGCCGATATTTTCTACGATAAGCCGCCGACCATTTCGTATCGGCATGTATCTTTGACGACGCTGCGAAGACGATAGTGAATTGCGAAATTTAGAAGAAGACGGATGGACGGACAGACATGTAACATGTAACTTTTGATATCAAGAAGACAAGATCCATTCAAAAATGTCAATATTCATTCACAAGGGAAGTGGATGACAAATCTCTTAATGCTTTTTGCTATGAGAGTTTCTGAAGAAAATCAATATACATTATTCACCTTTCTTAATAACGTTTCCAATCTGTGAGAACCCTTTTCTCTTTCGAAATTTTCCCTCATCAATAACAAAGCCATTACAAGAGGCCAAAAGAAGAATTATAAAACATATTTTTGTTGTTAATAGAAAAATAAATATATAAAAATGCCGGTTAGTTGCAAACATGAAGAGGAGGACACTGCCACAAACAAAAAACCTGATAGAAATAGGAAAAAAATTAAACAAACAAAACCTGGTTTGGAACGATAGAAAAAAATGTAAATAAAAATGAAAATGAAAAAGATGAGCTAATCGGATTTACTTGTTATTTGTTGTCTTGATGTATTGCCGCTAATGTGGGCAATCAGATATAAATACATACTACGTGTACGAGTTAAGTATATATAGTTATAAGAAAAATATATATAAAGACACCTAAGTATGTCTCAGAAACATTTAAGAGAAGAAAAAAAAAACACACACACAGGCTGTCAGTAATAGAAAACTAAATTGACTGATAGACAGACAAACACCCAGATGTATGGATAAATGAACTTATTTGAAAAAAAGAAAAAAAAACAACAACAAACACTCCCTACAAGTTAAATAATAAGTTAAACATACATGTGTTGGTTTTTAAATAAAACCACAAATGATCGATCAGCTTTATTTTTTTATTTAAACTTAAGTTTTCTTATGAATATTTTAAAATGAATAGAAAACGTTTACATTTTAAGTTTATTCATTCAATTGACTATGTAGTTCCTTCAAGGAAAACTCTATTGATGTTGAGATTACTAAAGACATATTTTTCTTCTTTATTAAATTTCAAAGTTCTTCATAGAACTCCCTTTATAAGGGTGTTCTTAAAAAGGGAGTTAAAATTGTTGTTATTGCAGCAGCATTTCTTCTTTAAATTCGGAGTGGCTATGTTGATAATCCTTGAACGTTGTTCGTTGAACTCCGAACCGTTCCAATGAGAAGAAGCTAGAACTTAGTCATCGTAGTCGATTAAGTCCAAATCTTGTCATCTTTGCCAGCGTTTTTAACTCCCCAGCTTAGATGGCGAAGTAAAAACAAATGCCTTAAAGCATTCAGCTTTTCGTCGTCAGTTTTAGCCAAATTGCCCACAGGATGTGTTTTTCCTTGCTGATTGAAATCCAGTGGATAAATATCAATAGCTAACAAAATGATACATCATAGAGCATCATTTCAATGAAGAAACAAAATGTTCAACAGTTTTTCTGGGTTATTACCTAAAAAGTCTTCCAAACTTTAATATCATCCAGTTATAAGACCCAGAGATTATAGGCAAGAGTTTCGTGTATACAAGAAGAGATTACAAAAGTATGTCAATGATTACATACATCATACATAGAACACAGCAGTTTTCAAAGATAATTATAGAATTATCATAAAATTTGCAGTTTCAGCATGAAGTGCAGAAAACCTGACGCTTAAGGCAATGATAAATCTGTTATAACTCAGGATGAAAAAACAGGTCGACATAACAAAGATCACTGAGATCGTGTATAAGACGCTGCAGCTTCACTACATAGACCTTGCCTTCCCTTTATGATCAGGGTCCCCATAGTAACCTAAATATTAAATCGTCGAATCCATCCTTCTTTATTTAGTTCAATGTATTTTTCATCAAAACTAATAAAAGTAGACGAAATTCTAATTCGATCAAGTCAGGAAAAAACTTCGTATGTACGAGAAGAGATTACGAAATTATGGACAAGCTTTTTTTTAAAGATAATTACAGAAACGCCATAAAAATTGCCGTTACAGCTTACCGCATGAATGTCATACTTGGAGGCCGCTCACTGCGTATATCAGAAGTGCAGAAAAGTAACTCTGTTATAACTTAAGGTTCAGCACTTAGGTACATACACTACATAGATCGTGCCTTCCCTTTATGATCAGGGCCTCTATAATATCCCACATATAAAACCGTCGAACCCACCTTTTTTACTTAGTTCAATCTAGTAAAAGTTGTCAAAATTCTAAACATAGATCTTATTAGAGTATCACCGGAATAAAAATTGAATAGTTTTATCATTATAACAACAAAAACATTCTTATTACGTTTAACGACTTTATATTATGTACCTAAATTTTCAAACAGAATTAACTAAAGCAGTTCTTAGACAATATAATGAATCCAACTGGTCTGAGAATTACGAACATTAAAAAAAATCAAAATAACTAACATTACAAAACGATCAATAACTAAGGTTGCGTGAAAAACTATATTAACCTATTAATGCTGTAGTTTTTTCGAAAATTCTTTGCGCCACTCCTTACTTTCCAAACAGACATAATACATTAGCTCTTAAAGTTAAATAAAAGTATACGTTCCACTGTCTCTATCATTACTACACATTTCTGGTGTCTGCTTTAATTTGGAGGAAAGCCTAGTGTTGGATATACATACAATGTTAACTCCCCTAAGAGTCTGTGTATGACTCATGTTGCAGCAATAGTTTACAATAGAAACATGTTTGTAAATGTATGTATAAGGAATTTTTACTGCATTTGACGAGGTGAAAATTGTCGTAATGTAAACAATTTAAAGAATCTAAAAGTAAATATATTAATAAAAATATTAATACATGTTCTCACAATTGATATTTTCAAATGATTATCAATTTTGATTGATTGAGACTGATGAAGTCACGGTGAAGTCAATATTAAGTTAGGATTAAGTTAGGTGCTGTGCTGAGGAGTGCCTGTGGCTGTAAATGTTGGGAATGAGCTGAAGTCGAATGCATAAAAAATGGCCTGAATGGTATGAACAAAGTTTTCTCTAAACAAGGAAGGAATATTCAAAGGTATCACTTGTATAAGATAGAACACATCTATTATCAGTTAACCCAGAACTACTATCTTTAATCCGAAACACTTACTCTAGGTATGCGGGCTGCCAAGAGCCGTTCATTTCCAACGCTTAGTCCAAGAGTCAATTCTAGCATCGAAATTATCCCGAAATATGGTCATCAGTCTTTTAAACGCAACTGAAATCATCATCCAATCATTCCAAGAAAAGTCTGAGGAGTGAAGTAACATCACCAGTTTAAAGGATTGCAATACACAATTTCCAACGGATAATCTAACAGTCACTTCTCTGTGGATTATCTAGCACAGAACTTATTCCGAAATATGGACATCAGTCTTTTAACCGCAACTCACTCTTCTTGCGAAATTTTGAAACCTTAACCAATTGAACACCTAGGACAAGTCCTGCAATCAACTGGACATCCGTAGTACCAGATTAAATATGTTTCTCTGGTTTAACCCAATCATTCCAAGGGATTGCAATACACCAAGATGAGGATCGTTCATCGAAAAAACATGCCCCTGAGGGGGATGTCTACAGGATAATGAAATATTGAGAAGTTTTAAAATTAAGGAGTGCAGTGACATCACCTGTTTATAGTCCCGGCAGACTAGCAACTGGTAGCAACTCTAACCGGGGATTGCAATACATCAAGATGAGTGTCGTTCATCGAAAAACATGCCCTGAGGGGGATGTCTACAGGAGTTCTTGAAGTCATTACCTTTTAGCTGATTTCGTTAAAAACTCAATATAATTTGGGTCAAATCTAAAGTTTTAATTTCAAAAATACATTGAACCAACTTAAAAACGAATGAAGGTTCAAAACAACACCAATAAATTATGAAATACGTGATGGATTTTTAACATTTTTTTAAAGAATCAAAAGAAATACACAAAAAATATTAAGAAATATTATTTTCTTACAAAAAATAGTAATAATATTTATGTGTTTTTTTTTCAATTCTCTTTTTAATAAGATTCTTTTGAGAATATTCTAAACAAAGCAAAATTACATATTTTATATGTGCGTTAAGAAGTAGCAAAATAATAATACACAAAACAAAAGTTGTATAAAGAATTAAAAAAATATCGTTATATTTTTATGGCTTTTAATTTAAATTAATATATCAATTGATAGAAATAAAATATAAAGGCAAAAAATTCAAAAAAAGAAGGAAAGACAATCTTTATTCCGCATACATAATAGAGCCAGAGCGAGAACGCTGTTTACAAAATATATTACAATTCTGAAGGCGTGCATTTGATTTGTCAAACAATAAATTTATCTATTTATTTATTTATGTAGTAATTTATTGTTTTATTTTGTATTAATTGAAAAAATATTAAACGAGGTGTTAAAGGAAATATTTTTAAAAAATCTATATATATTAATAAAAAGAGATATTTAATATATTAATTTATTTTTAATATTAATAACAAATAATACTAGTTATTTTTAGTAAAATAAATTTTAAAATCTTAAGAAAAGTCAAAAGATCTTTTGGATTCTGTTATAATAAAAACGAAGGTTCATTAACCCTTCAACAAATGGCAACAAAAAAATTATTGAAAAAACAATCTTTGTTTAAAGATTACAGCAACAATAAAAAACAAGAATTATTGAATATTGTCGAATATTGACAACAAGACAGACATCATGAAAAGAAATGAAAAAGCGAAAAAGAACAACAGAAAAAACTTGTGTAAATGAGAAATTATCGTTTGAAAAGAAACAGCGGTTTAAATTAAGAATTAAAAATGTTGTACTCAAGATTGGAGAAATTAAAAAAAAATCATTAAAAATAAGCATTTTGTATTGTCAATCTATTACTTTATAGATTACTTGGTAAGTTTGCATAGTACCGAATAGCAGGTATCGAAATTTGAAATTTTAAAATACTAATACTACGAGTACAGAATAGACTATAGATTAGACTAGACTATGAAGTAGTCTAAAGACTAGGATGAGGACTAGACTATAGACTAGACTATAAGCTAGACTAGACTATAGACTAGACTATAGACTAGACTATAGACTAGACTATAGACTAGACTATAGACTAGACTATAGACTAGACTATAGACTAGACTATAGACTAGACTATTGACTAGACTATAGACTAGACTATAGACTAGACTATAGACTAGACTATAGACTAGACTATAGACTAGACTATATACTAGACTATAGTCCAGACTAAAGACTAAACTATAGACGAAACTATAGAACTATACCCTTGACTACAGACTAGACTATAGATTAAACTGTAAACTAGGCTCTTAATTAAACTGTAGACTAATCTACTATGTGGAGTCAGATTTTTCTCAATTATCTTATATTTAATTGAAAAAGTAATAAAGTACCAAATTTTCAAAGTCTAACAAATAGTGCTCCGATTATCTTTGTTCCTGTTATTTCATCACTATTACCTTAGAGTATATTACTCAAAGTGTACAAAAATACGCAAAATATAACAAAAGAAAGAAGCAAAAAAAAACTGCAAAAAATCAATCTGTTGCTAAAATATATGTAAATTATTGTTCTTTTAGTTGTTTTCTTTTTTTCACGCATTCTTTAATGATTAAGAGGCTTTGAGCAACAAATTAAAATAACAAAACAATAGAGAAAATATTGTATAGAAAACTGAACAAATAGAAGATAAACAGACAAAATAAAAACAACAACAAAAGATACCGATAATAATTATAATAATATATTATTGTTATAAACTATTCTTTAGAATTTTCAATATATGTATTTTTGAAAATATTCTCTATAGATATTTGTTAGTTTGAATATATTGAGTATTTGCGTGATTGCAAGTGTTGGTGTTTTTATTTATAATAATTAAAATAAAGTGTTAAAATAACTATAAAGAAAATTATGTAGATAATTGTCTTTATATAGAACGTAGACAAAATATATTTGCATTAGTTTAGTATTTATTTGTTAGACAATTTTTTAACTTTTGTTTGAAATATTTGCACAGTTGCAGGGAATTTTTTTGTTTTCTATATTAAAAAATTCTTTAAATATTGTTTAATGATTATTATTAGTTTGAAATAAAATTTACAATAAGTTATTAATAGAAAAATAAGTTATTATAAAAAAATTGTAATAAATTTTCAAATTTATTTTCATTTTATTGTAAATTTTGTTATATTTAGAAAATTCGAAAAATATTTTCAAATTCCCCTAAATCTTTAATTCATTTAAAAATTTTTATTGGAAGGTCCGATATTAGGTGAATATGAAATTTTTCAAACTGTAGACAAAGTTTTTTGAGAAAACCTTATAAGTTGGAGAACCTTAAGTTAGAGCTGCTGAATCTTTAAGAAAAATTCCTCGGCAGCAGATTCTACGTACCAGAATGATCCGAATTGTTCATCCAAGGGATGTCAACGCAAGCATCTACAACAACACATACAATACAATCGACAGACTGTCAATTGCAAGCTCACGGGAAATATTGCATTAAATAACGCTCACTGAAGCCATGAATGTCTACAGCTGCAACAGAGTGCTAAATGTACACTCCTTCCCCCGCGATCTGGAGACATAATTACCTAGAACCATCTTGTCACAATTAAGAGCCGGTTGGTACAGTTTTCTTAACTGCTACCGTGAACGTATCGTTCCGCGCACTTTAAATCGTTGACCTGTCTATCATCGGTTCTCATAGAACCGTAGCTCATGCTACTGCAATTACGCATTACGAAGTAGAAACAAGGTCTTCAAAGCGATAGCCGGCAGCACTTGGGGAATGGACAAAGAAACCTTGTTGGCTATCTATAAAACAATAGTGGTCAATTATGCTGCTCCAGTGTGGTCTCCCTCGCTGAGTGATACCCAGTGGAGAAATAATCAAAGCTGCCAAAATGCTGCCCTACGGACTGTAACGGGCTGCATGCAAATAACCTCAGAACACCATCTACATAAGGAAACGAAGGTCCCCCCTGTCAAGTAACATAAAGTCATGCTGGACCTGGACCCCTGGATTAAAAATTGTATAGTTTAAGCTGTTACAACAAAAACAAAGAACAAAACTGTTACAACAACAATAGTATCTGTGTGGTGTTGATCAGTTTGATTTTAAGAATTGAAAATTCTTGAAAATATTTCTTCAATTTGGTTTTTTTCCTTCAATTACAATGTTTATTTAATAAAATTGTTTACTTAAAATGTTTATTTAATAATTTTGCATATTTATTAATTTTATATTTACAAAATGCAATTCTTTAAATATCTAGCATTTTTATTTCTTTTTTTGGCTTCAAAATTTGTTTAAAATCAAATCAAAGGTTCAATGACTTTAATAAATACACAAAAAAAATATGTAAATGACAAAGTTTTATAAATAAATTTATAATAACAAAAGAGAAATTAAATATGCTACTACCATAAAGCTTTGTTCAAAAATATCAAGAAAATGATTAACTAAATATAAAAGAAATAAATGTTAATACAAAAAAACATATTTAAATAACATGAATCATTTAATTAGTTGGTAATTTAGGCAAGTTGAGATAAATTTTGTTAAATTAAAAGGTTTTTTTTAAAGAAATTGATAAAGAAATGAGTCAGGATTTTACAAAGAAATTTTAGCACAATTTCAAAAATTATTTGAAAACAAAATTAAAAGTAACGGAAATTAATATACAATTTTTTTTGATTTCAGAATTTGGAAATGATTTTAAAACTTAAATGAAATTTAATGTTTTAATTTAACAAAACTTAACAAAACTCACGCTTTGTATTACAGATTTAATGTTCAAATTCCAATGATGATATCATCATCATTGGTTAGGATTTTAAAACCTTGATAGTAGAAATGGAATACAAATATCTGTTTTACCAAAATATTTTGTAAACAACTGCAAATATGTTTTTAATTATGTGTGTGAATAAGAAAACAGAAAAAAAGTCATAGAATGATAAGCCGCCATAGAGAGGGTGTGTGATTGAGTGAGTACAAAGAAAGAAAAAATCAATATAAATAATTATAAATTCATTGATTAGTCATTAGGTAAACACACTAGCACATTCACATACAGACACTAACGACACATATTCCGGCTAACATACGTAAAAAGGCAACAAGTATGAAGATTTCTTTGTCAGGGAGGGAATTTGTTGAGTGTGAGCGTATGGTTTTTTTTTTTGCCTTTTTGTCTTGACTCACAAACCTTTTTTAAAGAAAGTTGAACAAAAAAATGTATGAGACAAATCAACAGAAAGAAAACCGGTTCATGGCGTTAAATCAAATTGGTTAGTTGTAGTGTTTTTTTTTCAAAATTATTTCTACTACAGGTAAAAACAAAGGCAAAGTTAAGCATAACTTATTCTTATTAAAAATATATTAAATAATTTACTAAAATTAATATTAATATTTCTTTTATATGATTAAATTTACAAATTTTACTAACCTGATTTTCATGGGGCACCCAAACTAAACGTTTTTGTGTCCATTCCGCCTGAGTTGCCGGATCATTGAACTGATTACGTTCCACCGAAAGATACTTCAATTCGGGATCGTTGCGATCTACTTCTTCAGCCATTTTTTTCTTTATCTAAGTTTTAAGTTTATTTATGGTTAAATATTTAAACACTCAAAATGTTATTTTGCAAATCAAACACTTTATTTGAGTTTAAAAAAAAATATTCCTTTTTTTTTCTTATTTTCTTTTTTTCTCTTTATTTTATCACACAACAATTAAACACTTTTTTCTATTAAATTTATATTAAATTTCGTATTTTTTTATGGTTTAAATGTAAAAAATAATTTATTAAAAATTCGTTGTCTAATCTAAAATCTAAAACAAATAGAACAGTTGTAGAAACATAAAAAAAAATAACTAACAAAACAAAGCAAAAAATGAAATCAAATAAATTTTAAAGAAAAATTTCTTGCTGGCAATACCTTTGCAAGAAAAAAAGAGTTGCAAAAAATGAGAACAAATATAAGGGAGAAGAAAAAAAAAAGAGTGCAAATTACTCATTCACTCACTCACTTTTAACACATTTTTGACATTTCACTTCTTTCCTTGCATTTGTCGGCAAATAAAATGAAAACGCAAGCAAAATTTTTTCACAAAACATGAAATTTTTCTTTAAAATATATTAGATTTTAATAAAAAGATTTCATTAAGCATTTGTAAAAAGCGGCCAACAATTTATTTAAAAAAAAACTTTATTTTTCTTAAAAAAATGTTAATTAACTATATGCTTTAAGAAATCTAATTGGAATTTTTTATAGTCTTGTTTTTTTTTCTTTATACACTTTTTATTTTTCCTCTAAAAGGCTTTTGTTAGTTATCAATAGAAATTTATAATAATTTACGCACTTTTTTTTATTTTAAATATTGTAAAAAAATTACAAGTTTTTTTGTTTAAATTGTTTTTCTTTTTTTTATAAAACAAAATAATAATAAATATTTATATATAAAATAAAAATCCCGTAAATCCAATTCAACCGACCGAACTGCCACTCTGTACCTTTAAGACTGAGTGAGTCAAGATTAGAGTACGAGTATTTTTGTAAAAAATTGAGCAAGGCCGAACAAATACAAAAAACTAGTGCTGCAAAAAATGTTTTTTGTTGTCTTTTTTGTTTTTTTGTATTTTTTTGTAAATGTCTGTTTTATCTTTTTTATGTCGCGGCACGTAAATCTTCGTTAAGTGCATAAGTGTGTGTGCATGTGAGCTTCAAGTAGCCGCTTTAAAAAAAATGTTAAAATGCCTTGGCAAATTTTAAATTTGTTGTTTTCTTTTCCATAAATTAACAATAAATTTAAAATTTCATTTATTTTTCAAAGAAATCCTTTATCTCTTTTAACATTTCTTCAATCTATCTTTTTTATCTTCTTTTTTTTGCTTCTTGTTCTTCTTTTTTACATTTTGTTGGCCGCTTTTGTTTGATGATGACTCAAACTCTAATTTTCTTAAGTTTGCAAATTATTTCAAGTTAATTAATTTAAAAGTTTATTGTTTATTTTTTGTTAAATTCACTTTTTTATCTGTTTTTATTATTTATAAATTAAGTTGTAATCTTTTTTTTTTGCAAAAATTTATTCACCTTTAAACACTTCAAAAAATGCACAAAAATTCTTTCACTCGTTACACGTAGGTTCTCCCGACCGACTACTTATATTTGCTGGGCGGGTTTCGTTCAACTGTTTGATTTTTTTCGCTGCCTTCGTTAAAATCTCTATGAAGAAAAATGCAAAGCAAGTGTCAGTTGTATTTGCCGGACAGGGTTGTATTTTTAGCTAGTACTGTATAATTCCCATTTAAGTATTCGAGTGTAGAAATAATCGATTTTGTATTAAAAATATTATGTATTTGTTTTCTTTTCAATAAAAAAATAAAATTAAAAAAATAAATAAAAAGTATTTATTTTTTTTTAATAAATTATCAAAAATAAACAATTTATATACATTTTTTTATTATTATAAAAAGAAATTTATTGTAAAATCTAAAATTTTTCTATAAAATTGGCAATTAATCGATTTATTTTTTATATAGATTTTAATAATATATAGATCTTTATTTTCATTTATTGGCAATACAAAGCCCACAAAGACCAAATAAGACCCTATGGACTCGGGCCAAATATTATGGAAAACTTTCTTTATTAAAAAATCCCATAAAATACAGAATACATCGAATTTTTATATAGAAAATAGAAAATTATATAAAATATAGAATCGAATATTTCTATAAAAACACAATTTTGGATAATGCAGAATATATCGAATATTTTCTATAAAATAGAAAATTTAGCAAAAGATTTATCAAAAATGGAGAATTAATTGAAAATATTGAATTTTTTAAAAAAATTGTATATAAAATAGAACATTTATCAAAAATTTTCTTTAAAGTAGAAAGTTTAGCCAAAATATTCTTTAAAAAGAAAATGTATAGAAAATTTTTTATGAAATGAAAAATTTATAGAATTTTTTTATAAATTTTTTATAATTTCAGAATGGAATTTTTTATAAAAATAGAATTTTTTAATAAAAATAGTTTTTTAAAAAAAATTAAATTTTTTAATAAAAATTGTTGTTTATAAAAATAGAATTTATTAAAAAATAGTTTTTTTTTTATAAAAATAGAATATATTAAAAAAATAATAAAATAGAGAATTTATTACAAATTTTACATAAAAAATTAATATTTTTTAAAAAATGAGAATTTATCAAAAAATTTACTAAGCAGAGAATTTATTGATAAAAATATAAATTTTATCAATAATTAGTTATAAATTTTATCTACAAAATTATCAAATTTATCAAAAATGTTCTTAAAATATAAAATTCATTAAAATTTGTCACGATTTTCAGAAAAGTATATACTTTGACAGTTCCTTAAATTATAATACTTATAGCATTAGAAACAATTTTATATATTTTTTCATTTTAATTATATTTTCCTTTAAAATATATAAAAAATATTTCAAAAAACATACAAAACACATAGCTTAGACCCATGAAACCTTTTTCTCGAATTATCATCGAAGTCTGGCATAGCCGCTCATATGATACCCTACACCAGTAGGTTTAAAATGTGGATTGTTAAAAAATAAAGCATTTGATTTCTTTTTTTTAACTTTATTACAGAATATTTTAACTTATTTTTAACAGAAAATAGACTTTCTTTAGGAGGGCTCATAGGGGAGTAGGGGTAATTATGGGTCTATCCTTATAAATGTTGGTAGAGGAAGTTACGCCCACTTCAAAGTTATTTATACGGAAAAAAGTGTTATTAGTGTTTATAAGTGAATTTTGAGGGGTCAAATTTTTGGCTAGGGTCAAATGAGGCCCGATCATTACAAAAATCGGTAGTGTTATTTAAAGTTCTTTAAAATTAAGTTTTGCCGACTTTTGTTGACTTAACTTAATTATAAGCCAAAAGGCCCTATTCGGAGTGTACGGTTGGATGGGGCTAGTCGAAATAATAGAACGATTTTAACCATTTTAAATAGACTTCGTCATTGGAAATTTCATCGACTCAGAAAACGATTCTAAACCGATTAGTATACTTTAAGGTTGTTTACGCTACGTCACTTTAGTTTTTTTTGTTTTCAATATATCTATTTCCTTATTTCGATATTGTGAAACAGACAGCAAATAATCCCGGCAAAAACTTGAAATGCTCAATTTTGCTTACATAACAGTCATAATTTTTAAACGGTATTGACATTGGTGGCATGTACTTACCACTCTGACTTACAAGTAGGGAGTGAGATAAGTACTTACTACGATCCTCTTTGATTACTATTGAGTTTAACGAAAAACTTTTGGTTTTTATAAAAAAAAAAAACGTTTGAAAACAAAGTGTCAAGGCTAAAATGTAGGTTCTTGAGTAAGTAAAAGTCATTACCGTAATCAATTAAAAAAACATAAATTTTAATAATTTTTTTACGTCCTGTTTAATTTTTGCAAAAAAAAAATACATAAAAGCATTTTATTTGCTAAATGCAAAAACGATCAAAAATAATAAATAACTTTGTCTTCTTGTCTTCCTGTTTTTTTTTTTAATTTTATTATTAACAACACACAACATTCTTTATTTTCTTCTTTCTTTAAGGTTTTAATTACAATAATTCAATTATTTAATGGGAAAAAATTGTATTATAGACTTAATTCTTCTTAGAAGGGCATTATTAAAATCAGTTTCCACATCTTGAGACACATCCATAATGGAGCATAATTTCTTCGAAAAGGTTTCGTTGAAAACCGAAATAAGAGTTTTCTTTAAATTCACCATTTCCTCATTTGTAAAATTGAAAGCATTACCAGCGCCAATGCCATGCATATTGTCAGCATAAAGTAGAATAACGTCACGATTGTTGGACGATATGTAACGCATATAATAGTCGAGATGACTCCAGAGTAGATATAAACATTGTTCGATGATAAAAACGCATAGGGATAGTTGTATTTGTTTGTCTTCATGTTGTTTTATAATGTGTAAGTACTTCTCATTGGCCGACGAATCGAAACTCGAATGAATAAGAACAGATCTTTGACGATATAAGCCGTCTAATATGGTTTTCTGCGAATGATAATATTCAACGGATCCCTTTAATTGATTTATTATAATGCCCAGATTATACTGATGATATATAGTACTGTTGCGATTATCTTCCATGTGAACGCCTTCACTTATGGTGGGAGAAAACAAGAGACCATTGGTTCTATGATCGACCGAATTGTTGGCGACAATGTTGCGACAGAACAGATTCAAATTGGCGGCTATTTCCAAGAAATATGTTATATGAACAGATGAGGTATTTTCTGTCGATTCATCGTATAGAGCATGTCCAGATTTCTGTATCTCCTTAAAGTTGGCATCGTTGACAGTGAAACGTAGATATAGTGATAACATTAGTTTTTTTATTCTATAAACGTTGACACCAATATCACCCATCAAATCGGAATTTCTAGCTGCAAAGGCTTCCTGGCTAAAGGTTCTTGCTATGATGCCGATGATAAAGGAGACTTCTTGCAATAAGCCTACATCTGAAAATGGTGAACCTGATCTCAAAACAATTTCAATCATATCGCAATGCGAGAGTAAAAAGTGCATTACTTGTGAGATAACAGAATAGTTTTCTGTTCCCAGAGTGGTTACCAAACAATCACATAGATTTAAAGCTGGGAAGAGTATTTGTCTATAACGAGTGTCTACCCGGGGCACAAATTCCTGCAAGTCATTTTGATGCCATTCTTGTCTGCGTTTAAAATCGGGATGCATATCAAAGACTCGCATGCTGGACAAGACATCTAAAACTTTATTTGATAGTAAAAGTTCAGCACCAGCATGAGTGTTGGCCAAACGCAATAACATGGACATTTTCGATTCATAAACATACAAGTATTTCATATTCTCTGGAATATTGGATAAAGTGTTGCAGAGTTCTTCATCAGATTTAGCTAAGCTCTCAACGATGTGCGATAAATAGCCATGATGTGATATGAAATTCATAATGCCGGACATAGTGTCTATGTCCAATAAAACATCTATACAGGCCAGGGCAGACATTTTGCAGATTTCATGACCGGCCACACAATCATGGCATATTATTTCAATTAGCTTTTCTCCAAACTGCAAAATAACTTCAACAGCCATTCGTATATAGGTGGAATCGGATGACATGTAATCATTACCACTAGATTTATCCAAACGAGTGATGTAGTTTTGATTCGTTTGATTTGGGGTCTTCTTGGTACTTTGATCTCTGATGATGCGCAGACAGTTAAGCAAAGATGCATACAGATTAATACGCAACTTTTGGGAAGCCACACCGCTCACTATTATCCATTCCAAAATATATTTTAAAATACATTTAAGATTTAGCGTATTGGATTTAGACGATTGAGTTTGATTCATTTCCGAGTCATTGGCTTCCACTGATTTCAAATCACTTTCTGGAACGTTATTAAAACAACAGCGTAAATTCACTAGCAGCAATAGTATAGTGCCAGAAATGATGACAGACATTTCCAAAATAATCTGATTGGGTGCAACTTTCATTAGAATGCGCTGTAAGATTTCAATTATCAATTCTTGTTTCTTTTCCACAGGAAAAGCACAACTGGTGACACAGCTAAAAAGTATTTCGGTAACATAGCCCCAGGACTCCACAAATTTAACAGTGGCAAAACGTTTATTTCTCTGCTCATTAACTTTAAGTGCATGCAGTAAAACTGATTCGATTTCCTGTAAGATAAGTCTTCTCTGACCACTGGCTATAGTACTTTGCACCATTTTCAATTCACTGTGTAAGATATGATGCATTTTCTTTAAATCCACCAACATATGACCTTCTTCGGTTTTGTATTCACACTCTTTAAGAATTTGTTCTATCAAACCTCTATCGAAAAATTCCCATTGTGGTGTCGACAAGAGTTGTAGATCCAAATCAATTCTATTGAAAAGTTCACATAATATATTATTTTTCTGGCCGGAAGAAAGATGTTTGCTAGTATCGAAATTTGCATTCGTATAGAAATGTGTTAATTCTATGGTGGATTCTTGTTTATTTTTTGAATTAATACCCAAAAATATTTCCGATATATGCTGGAATCTACTTAGCTGACAATTTGAAGCGGTTATCTTCAATTCAATGGCTATACATTTTAATAAATTACTTATTTGATTGATGACATGGGAATTGTCCACTTTCAGCGAAGGCACCAGCATTAAATAACGGCATAGAAAATCGTTTCTGGTGCGTAAATAACGCAAAACTTGATCAGAAGTTTTTGGGTTGGCGCATACAGTATGCAGCAGCTCAAATGAACGTTCTATCACTCTCTCGACATCCACATCAAAACTTAGATTATTGCTTTTCATCTCTAGGTGATTTTCCAACAACGATACTATAGATTTAGTGCAATTAATGCCCATTTCGAGTATACCATGCCTTTGACCCTTGTGCATTTGCATATCTTTTAAGTGCTCGAATCCCATTAGGAATTGTCCCAGATTGGGAGTATGTTGACACAGGCAACTTTGTATCAAACGTATAATGGCTTCTTTGATTTCTAGTTTAATTTTGGGTATTTCATTGGAATCCTCAAATACCATTTCATTGACCTCCGCTTCAGTTTTGAGTGGTATATATTCGCTTTCCAAACACTCAACAAAACCTTGACGTAATATAGTTTTGGTAGTTTCATTTTGTGTAAAAATGCCCACAATTTGTGAATTAGCGCTCGGCTGATTGGATATCATATGTAGTATTTTAATGGCTTCCAAGGTGTGGAAGGGTAACCAATTGAAAAATGTCAAAAAGTAGGTAGAATTTAGTATATGATCAGGTTTCTTGCTGCGAGGATTAACATCTAAAAGGATTTTATTTAAACCCGAAAGCATAATAGCACTATTGGCATTTGAATGGGCATCAAAGTAAATATCCTGATACTTCAAGCCCAACTTAACTATTTTCAAACAATACAAAGCACATTCCTCTAATTGACTTTTGCCCTTAAACTTTTTGCAATCATCTAATTGTAAACGTGAATCATCTATGATTTGTAAAATCAAACGTAACATATCCGACTTAGTGTGCAACTGCAGCATTATATAAAAACCTGGAGGAGTGGGATTGTCAAAGGTTTCAGCAAAATCTTTGGGATTTATAGCATAAATATCAAGTAAATAGTGAATAATTTTAAGACATTTTGAACCAATATTCCATTTTTCGGCGGCATCCTTATAGGTTCTATTGTAGAATTTTAAAAATATGCCATTAATTAAGAATTTCAAATAAGGTTCAAAGCCCGGTTTACGTGGTCCATTTCCCAAATGTTTGGGTATAACTGTGGTAATTAGAGAATAAAGTAAATCTAATATACCCTCAGATAGAGGATATTTCTCTAGGCGGCATTCATTCTGTTCAATTTCAACTTCTAAATTACAAATTTCATATTGTACATTAGTGGGTATGGTGGCTATAATCTGCGAAGCTTCTAAATTGTCCCACAGTAAGGTGGCAGTTTCCTTAGATTGCGCCAAGGCAGCCAAGGTTTGCAAAATATCCGCTTTTAAGTGCAAGGGCACCGAACAGCCTAATAGACCTATCAAGGTATATAAAGGATTCCAGTTGGGATGTTCACAAATAGCAATGCGTGCCACATCATCATAGGTGGTAACAGCTTTTATTACCTCCAAAACTGCTCTTAAGCCTTCAATTTCATCGGGATTAATATTGCGGCTGGAAATGCGGCTTCGGTAAATCGTATCACTTGCTGTATGATATTCCTGCTTCAAGTTGGTATAATATCTATTCAAACAGGAGAAAAAGTGTTCCCACGACAAAGCAGTACTTCCAGTTAAACCTGAAGCCTGCTTTAAAAGATTAAATGTGCATCTAGCAGATCTATCACAGCTTGCTAAACCAGCTATCATTTTCAAATACGGCACAAACAGTGTTGAGGGCAATAGTTCTCCGGCTAAGCGTATAAACTTGAACAGAGAAACTGAACGTGTAGTAGTAACACAATTGGCAGAAGTTTCGAGGGGTCCCCAATACTCAACACACAAACCAAGACCAGCTTTATTGCCTTTATAAAATTTACCTATACACAGCAATAACATTTCGAAATTATGATCCAAGTTACTGGGAGGCTCCAGGCCTTCTTTCGCAAAACTAATAAGAGTTTTTGCCGTCTCATCTGCTCTACCACGTAATTCGGTTACTTTTGAATGCATAAAATCAATAAAATCGGTGAAAATCATATGGATACGTCTATAAAAGAATTGATTTTTATATATAATATCCTTTTCAATTATGGAATTGTGTATAAATTTAAAAATGTTGCTGCATATAGCATCGTCCACCAGCTGCTCATCATAATCGGTTACAATGGAGGAAGAATTTTGTAAATACTGTGAAGCATGACGTAAACCCGAAATAGCTAAACCAAATGAAAATTTAATGAAATTTTTAATGCCATTATTGTTGTTGTTATCCAAACTTTTATCATTCATTAAAGCCATATACAACTGTTGTATGAATTCATTGTCTTTGATAATATTTAAATTATTAATTAAACGATTATCATCCTGCTTTTGTAAAATATTAGTATCGTATGAATAAATCACCGACATAAGCATAGTTAAAGTAGTGTCATCAATCATCCCAGTGGATTCACTGGATTTATATTTCGAAAGATTTTTCAAGAGTTTGATGACTATGTTCTTAGGCAAACTTCTTTGGGCCGACCAATTGAACAAAGCCATGGCCAGAGACATGCGTATTTCTTCAAAAAGCTCTGATATTTGATTACGATGTTTATTGGAGCCAAGAGCTCGATTTTTAGTCAACAGCACCATTTCACTCGTTATATCCAACTCATCTAAAAGATCTACAATTCTTTCCAATATATTAGAGTCATCCACCAAAGACTGTGAGAATGATGAGGCCATTGATATCAACTCTTTGGGTACTTCGGAAACCCATGATACTCCACTTATAATTTGAAATAAATCACGTACAGAATTTGCCACCGCTTTGCGTCCATCATAATATAAAAGGACTGCAATTAGTCCACGTGGTAGTTCGGGGTATTGATTTATCTGACGCTGAGCAGTGCATAACAGCTCCAAAGCCAAATACTCATCTAAATCAAACATATCGGAAATGATGAAGCACTCATCCACCAGATCCTTAGACAAAATTAGGGTTCTTCTATTGGCCGTAACCGGTATACCCTGGGCAATGTGTTTTTGTAACTCTTTACGATTGCGCTCATTTTTTGGAGGATTTTTTAAAAGATTGGCAAAAACTTGTCTATTCCTCTTCAAACACATTTCCAAGTTTGCCATTAAATCTTCGGTGGGACTGAGAATAGTCTGCTCGATGATTTTATACATTTGTTTAAATGGAGACCACATATCATCGGGAATAACTTCCATCTTGAAGAAATTTTATATTTATTTTCACAAATTTCAAAAACAAAACTCAAAAAATTCGCAGCACAATACAAAAAAATTTACAAAAAATGCCGACAATTTAATTTAATATAAGAAGTTGAACAAGATGCTAGTTGAAGGCCGTCTGATTTAAAATATTCATCAGGTTTATGAAAAACTGTCAAATTTTCTTGTGTTTGTTGTGCCAACAACAATATGAGTTTGTCACTTTACAACAACAAAATACCGGTTGTTTTTGTAGTTGATGTCCTCTTATACCATACTCTTTAAACACGCTGGTGAAACCGCCAACTACTAAAATTAACAACTACGTGAAAAGAGTTGTCAAGTATTTCGTTTTAAAAATCGCTAAGATTGAAATATAATTTAAATTTTGTTGTAAATTAAATAAATTTTAAATTATTTTTTTAACAAGCGCTAATAATACAATTAAACAATTAAAAATTGTAATTTGTTTTCACTGTAAGTAAAAAAAGGAACTTAACTTATAAAAAGTAAATAAATACATTGAAATAGAGTTAATTTAAACTAATTGCATATATATTTAGTTTTTCATAATTATTTTGTATGTCTGCGCAAAAAATTTTTTAAACTTTTTTTAACGCAAATTTTTGAAGTACAAATATAATGTTAATTAAAGACGAAGTGACGTTTTGTCCCTAAATTTATATGTAAATGAATTATATTTTATGTGTTTTTATACCTTTTCTCAATTCCGTAATAATTCTAAAGATATTTGAAATTTCATTAAAATTGAATCAAATATTTGAAAATGAACAAAATTGTAATATATTTAAAAGAATTTGTGTAATTTTTGTGAAAAATAATATATATCAGAGTTTTTAATAATGTTAAATTATTATCAAAGTAAATCAGAATGTAATATAGCTCTAAAGATATAGTATTTGAAATACTAATAAATAAGTCATAATAATAAAAAAATTGTTTTACTATACATATATCACACATCACATAAAAATCGCTTTATTTTGAAATAATTTTTTTCAGTGTAATTGAAATACAATTGTAAATATGCAACACTGTTCGTTAATGACAGCTGCTGTCATCGCTACTGTGTTTTGGTAAGAATGAAAGCAACAAAAGAAAACTAACAACACAAAATGAAGTTGTAAAAATAATTCATCAGATATAAAAAACCAGTCGTGCAAAGTGGATGTTTACGTTCAGATAAAGTAACTTAAAGACACAAGAAAGAGGAATTATAAATACATAGTTATTTTCATTAAAGTTTAAAACACGTACTTTAAATAATAAACAAGAGCTTGTCAATGCAAGAAATATCTTTTCCATGTAAAAAGGATTCTCAGAAAATAAAGTGCATGTTTTTTGTGTCTAAATCTTGGTAAATTAACAAGAAAAAAACCAGGGAACGCCCACTGAAAAATCAAAAAAACGAAGGCGTAAAAATATTTAATTTCTTGAAAACTCTTTGAATGTTAAACATTAAATGCAATAAGTTAAGGTAACTTTCGTATAAAATTAAAATAACTATAGTTGTATATAAAATTTTGCTTAAAAAACACAATTTTTGTTAAATTACAGTTAATTGAAATGGCTACCTTAAGTGACACGCCCACACCAACAATGTTAACGTCAGAGGCTGGTGGCGTTTCAATAAAAATAGAACAGGGTGTGTTACGTACAAATAGTGATGATGATGAATATGAAGAAGGGAGTGGATATAATGCTGAGAGGCGGGGTATTCCGTCTGCACAAAATGAGTCAAACCACCCAAACGACGTGGACATGAATGGTTATGACAAATTTAATATGTACAGTATTTCCCATAGTATTTTCCATTCGGATGTTCATATCAAATCAGAACCACCGGTAGATATTGATGATAGGCATCCCGATGAGGAGGGGGAGGAAAACCACAGTTCTCATATGACATCTCCAAATAATCTTGATAAAACACCAAAAATAAGACTCACACCTACCAGTAAGCTAATAGCTTCACCCAATGGGGTGACCATCGAAAACAAACGACGTTACGCCTGTCCCTATGAGAATTGCACAAAAAGCTATGGCAAAAGTTCACATTTAAGATCTCATTTAACATGGCATACGGGGATCAAGCCATTCGTGTGCAAAGAGCCCGGCTGTGGCAAAGGATTTACACGCTCCGACGAACTTAATCGTCACATTAGAACGCACACGGGTGAAAAGCCTTTTGAATGTGCACAATGTACTAAGAAATTTTCGCGTAGTGATCATTTAACCAAGCATTTGGCAACACATTCTAAACAATTAGCAGCCAATAATAGTGCGAAAAGAATCAAATTGGACAAAACTACTCAAAGATCCCCTGCTAACACAACTGGACCTAAAGATAAAACACCAGAGTCAATTGTAAAACCTGTTACAATTACAGCAAAACCTGTAGAAGTTCCCCAATTAGGTATATTGAAAATTAAACTAGAGAAACCCGAAAATAGTGAGGAATACAAAATAGCCTTGCCGACACAGGAAATAAATAAAAACCCCGCTCGAACACAACCTCCAGCGCAGCCTTTAGAGTTGAAAACGGAAAAGAAAGCTGAAATAGTAGTTAAACAAGAACCATTAGACGAAACACAGACTAGTGCAATAACAACAAGTTTTTCACATGCTAATGATGAACCTGATGATGATGCCATTATGCCAGAAGCCAATTTACCACCATTATCGCAAAATACCTCCACAGTAGAAGTAGCAGCAGCAGAATCACCAGCTGTAAAAGCAACAACATCTCTTGTTAAACCCACAGTAGCCAATCGTTTGTCGGATAGTGTTTATGATCCGACAAGACCATTTCCTTGCTGTCATTGTACAAAAAATTTCAAACGCCAAGATGATCTCAATCGCCATATGCGTACACATACCGGCGAGAAACCATTTGCTTGTAACGAATGTGACAAACGTTTTATGCGTAGTGATCATTTGAAAAAACACATGAACACACATTTTCGCGTAAGATGATTGGCTAAGAAGCATCACTAATCGAGAGACACAAATTGTAAGATTTCACACTTAAATATGAGATTTAGAGATTCCGAAATTTTTCTTAAGACTAAAGGCATGGAAACTTTACTGAATTTCATTCAATTTAAAATTCAAAGCTCTGTTTCAAAAGTTTAAAGTTTAAGTTTATTTGAGTCTGTTTCAAATACGCATTTTTTAACTTGAAAACAGCAGTATCCCAATAAACATTTTGATTTGAATTCAGAATAGAAACCAGCCTTTAAAGCAGTGTCTACTAAACTTGAATCTTATAATTTTATTGAAAATAAAATTAAAAAAACTCAGGTTTACCTATTAACATAATAAATTTAAAAAGTCTTAAGATTTCAAAATTTGTTCTAAACAATTGTATAAATTTGCGGTAACAGAAAAAATAAACATAAATTGGGTTTTTAACTATTTTAGAAGAGTAAAGTTTAAAACAATAATGGTATCTTTTAAAGTTGTAGACCGATTTTACTAAAAAAGGATACAACTTGTTGCCTAAGCGATGTTTCTTAAAAGTTTTAAAGAAAATTTATTATTTTAATAAAATTAAATAATTTATTGGAATGTAATGTATATTTTAAAACATAAATTTTAATGTGTATATATGATATTAATATGTATCAATAAATATCTGTTGTAAATATATAAATATTAAAACGAAAAAATTATAATTAAAGTATTTCACATGGTTTTTGATTAAGGTTGTAAGCTTCAACATACACGGAAAGTATTTAACTTTTAATATAAAAAAAACTTGGGGTTTAATTATAATAAACACATACTTTAAACAAGAAATAAATGTATATTTCTGTTAAGCCAAACAAAAAGAACAAATATGTACATATCTATATATAAACTTTAACAAACTATGACATTCTCAATGTTATCGCGTGTGGGTGGGAGTGGCAAAAGCAGCAAAAAGGTAATAATAGTAGTGAATAAAGCCTACTAGCATAATACATTCCACTGTGATAATCAAGTTTTATTTCTTAACAACAATTTGTTTAAAGTATGAGGCAGTTACCAGTAGGTTTTAACCAAAAAAAAAACAATATTTTACTTTATTGGAATTTTTGGGCCAAATTTATCAAGAACGTAACAATACGTTACGCCTATTTTTTCTTATTTTCCCTTAATATTTAATACTACTCTTTGTTGTTTCTTTTTGCATTCGGTAACTCACTAATAGACATACATACAAACATATATATTTGTTCTTTTTGAACTCCCCATCATTCAAAGCATTCTAAACTGGATTACTAACAGCCGCTACTGCCTATCGACCACAGCAACATTTATGTTATTAAGAAAACATTCAGGGTTTAGTTTTGTGTGTAGAGAAGGGTAGTTTGCTAGTCGGTTTGTTTGGCCAGTTCTGCTAACAGCGCTGCCTGCCACACCTTTTTCCTGTTTATTTTATGTTTGTATGTTATTTCCATATAATTTTTATTTTGTTTTCAGTGCCATAGTGCTGCTTTATGAACTGCTGTTACTGTTGGGCGTTGTTGAAATTTCTTTTAAAGATAGGAGTGGCTGTTTTCGTTTTCTATTTCTTAAATTTATTTGATTTATTACAAATAAGAAATATGTACATAGGAATGTTTCATAAACTGGAAACGACCCTTAATAACATAGATAACTCATACGTTCACCATAGATAGATAGATAGATAGATAGATAGATAGATAGATAGATAGATAGATAGATAGATAGATAGATAGATAGATAGATAGATAGATAGATAGATAGATAGATAGATAGATAGATAGATAGATAGATAGATAGATAGATAGATAGATAGATAGATAGATGGATAGATAGATAGATAAATAGAAAAATATGATGAATAGATAGATAGCTGAAGAGATACATGTTGATATTATTATATTCATTTCAGTAGATAAAGTTTGTTCAAAGATAGAGGCCATCGTATTTTTTTATAGGCGTGGGATATATAATCGGCAATATTAGCTCTTTCCTTCTGACTATTTCCTCTATGTAGTATATATGATAGAATCTTGATTTCTCGATTAAAAAAAATCTCGATGTTAAGAAATTCAAAATATTGCAAAATCTGTTTTATACTTATTAAAGTTGTTGAGGTCAGTTGTTGGTTCCACAACCTAAGTTAAACAGCTTTTGAATTTCTGCGTTAGGTAGTCTACCATGTTAATTGTCTCGTTTATGAAAGTAAACTTTCTCTTTGTTGTCCTTTAAGAAATTTTAGAAGTTGTTAATAACATTCTCAAAATCAGACGTAAGCAAATTATCACCTCTATTCTGCATTTCGATTACGTTTCCGCATTCAGTTACACAACGATCGAAAATTAGTATTTCAACAAAAAACGGAATCGTAAGAAAAATAAGAAACAAATACACTTTATTTCAATGCTTTTCGATTGTGTGTATTCTGCCTGACGATCGTAACTTCGTTTTGGTAAGTTTTTATTTTTGTGACGGAGCTTCGAATCGAAATGCAGAATACCAAAGTTGTCAAACTGAGATCGGGTTGAAATGCAGAATAGGGCTGTATATATTGTGTCGACCCAATCTGCACGCTTTCTATTATTTTAAAAGTTCATTCCTAGTAAATTCCAAATTCAGAATAACAACGTCACAAACTTCACTAATTAATCAAACATTTCTGATAACTAACTGAGAGTTTCTATAATCATCCATAAATTCTTGTAGTAAACTTAATAGACGATTTTTATTTTTTTAGAATAAAAATATACATTTCTTTAAAATAGATAATAAGTAGAGTTTATAGGACGTTTTTTAAACTAAATTGTAAACTGTGAGGACCACAATATCGGCATTTTGTTTCTTAACATTTCATTTTGTATGCGGTTGGTTTTTAATTATTCAATGATTACTATAACGTTTAGATCTTTTATGTTTTTTCTTTGCATCCGTATCTAAAGGTTGTCTGGCGGCATCCAAGTCAAAAGATTCTCGAAACAATTTCATGCTTTGTTCGTGGGCTTCGGCGACATCGGCTAAATTTTTGGCAACACTTTTCTCCTGCTGATACAACACGCTATTAGATTCGAAAGAATTGCAGGTTTCGGGATCCATGCAAGTTTGAGACTGATAATAGTCATAATTGAAAGCAGAAACAATCGTCTCAGCATTGGGAAATGTTGTGGAAATATGTGGAGAATAGTTGTCATCCTCTATGGGTTCATAGATACTTTGATTGAGAAATTGAGATACGGAGGAGGCATAAACATTTTTGTTGTTTAGTGTTAAAGAGTTGTGATTATGACCGCTGCCCGAGTTATTGAAGGCATACGCCGCAAAAGAACTAAAAGCCGATGTGGGATTTATGGTTGAGGGAGAAGTGAGACGTTGTAACACAAAATTATCTACAATGGCTGAATTCGAGCTTTGCCCTGGTCAGAACTTTAAGTCTTTAATGGCTTGTGGCAAATCGGGCAGTTTAATATCTTTAATCTGTTGTGGAATGTTCATGCTTTTCACCGCACTCACAGCTCTAGCTGGTGCAGCCGAAATACCCGCTTCCTGTTTGACAAGTTTATTTTGTTCTTCGATACGTGCCATAATATCAGCCATATTTGTCTGTAGAACCATACCACCCATTACCAGTTCTGAGAGTATGTGATGCACTGCATCAGCATGGAAGATCAAATCTAGTTCACATACATTTTCAAAACACTTATCTAATGTCTCTACAAAAACTTGTATCAAATCCAATATACCCAATTCACTTTCTGAGGAATCCACACAAAACACGAAATACAAAGTGGCATAATGTCGATAGATGAGTTTGTAATCCGAACCACCAATTAAACTACAATAAAGAAATATTAGTACAAATATGTTTCATTAAATTCATTTCATGGTGATTCCACTCACCTTCCGCCCTCTAGAAAATTACAAACATTATCATCACGCTTGGATACCAATTGGAATGTTTCCTTAATTATCTGCTGTTGCATATCTTCATTCTGTGGAGAAAACCAAAAACGGAAATTCAAATCATGATCAAAGAAAATCAATAAAATTAATGAAAAATTTCACTTACAAAATATTGATAGAACTTGGAAAGGCGTGGTTTGCCATGATTATTAAACACTAGAATAGCTTTAATCATTATTATAATATATTTATTTTGGTTTTTTTATTGTTATCTATGCTTTGTTGGCTAAATATTTAAGTAGCATTTAAATTTTCTTCGTGTTTTTCTTTTACAAATCAGAAATAAATAACAAAATTTTAAGCAAGGCTAATCATAAGAGGTGACAGCAAAGACGAATTTATGTTGGGATTTATGTGGAGTTTGACATTAAAGCGTTGAGATGAATCTTTTTTTATATTAACAATTTGACATTTTACCGTTCTAGTTCAATAATCAACTGTGCGGCAGTAAGCACCTTTTGCAAATTCGCTTTGAGTTTTATATTCGTGCAGTGGAGATAATTTTGCGATTTTTATATAGTAATGAGCGATTAAAAAAAACACTTAAAAGCGGAAATATTTTTGAGTTGGAATTAAGACACAAAATTGGAATTAATATTTTTTTAATTTTTCACATATATGTACAAAAATTAATTGTTTAAAATTAAAAATTTTAAACAATAAGTAAACTGTACTATAACATTAAATCATGCTTAAATTTCTCCAAGTGTATTTTGTGCAGCCTATCTGGTAACTTTATCTCCTTCTTGACACAAACAGCTGAACGGACACATGCGTCGATACGATTAAAAGCTGTGTTAGCCGCTTAAAATTTTTCATTTTAAAATGGGCTGAAAGTTTTCTTTAATTCACTTAAGTTTTACTTAGGGCCATATTTATAATAATTTATCAAAGGTTTATAAGACAATTTTTTATACAAAATTTATTTATTTCAAGCTGCCGTTTTAACTTTTGTTTCAGCCGCCAACGACGTTAAGTTTGGTCGGCGCAGATCTCTGCAGCTGAGTGTAATTTATGGGAAAAAGCAAAAATGATGTTTTTGTAAAAAACAAGAAATTTTGCCTTATTTTAGTGGAAAAAGAAATAAATTAACTTAAAGCAAAAAAATAATAAAACTTGAGCACATTAAGGGGAGCATTAAATAATACAGTGATTACAAATATAGAAAATAATACTTAAACAAAATATTAAATATATATTAAGGCGTAACTTTTGAGTGTCAAATTGAATTAAAAAAAATACAATTTAGCTAATTTACAATAAGAATAATAATAAAAATCTAATTGGAAACACAAAAGCAATATCAACACAAATTAAAACGAACACGAATTAAGAAAACAAAATATGTTGCATATAAAATGCCAAACGATAAATAAATTAAGAACAAACTGAGGGTATGTATGCTTCGCTCAATAAAGTCGCAACTTTTTTAAATATTTTTTTCCTTTGTTTCATTTTGCAGATCTTTCCAATAATGCAAATGTCAATTTGTAAGATTCAGATGTTTCAGCGTCTATGGGAACATACTGCCGCTTATCAAAACTACAATAATACTAAAGAACATTTCACAAAAAATAATAGAACGTTGCACTATTACACACACCTTAGCAGAAGACTAGAAATTTGATTTGAAAATCACTGCTAGAGAACAGGAAACTGATTTAGCTGAAAGTAAAACTTAAACATATTGTAAATTGTGATAACCCGTAGAAAACAGGTCAACTCAAAAATAATATAAAAAAGCAACAACAACAACATCCAAGCCAGCATCAACATTCTACGTCAACTTTTAAAAGCTCCCACACTTAGTCTTATAGCTGTTACATCTCTCACCTCGTCCCCGTCCTCCTCGTCATCACCCCTAACCGCCAAACTGTTGTCACTATTTTTCTCTTCTGCCTCCACTTCAGGCCAATCGCATACATTTGCCTCTTTTGTAATGTCGTCCGACGATAGCGAAGAACTGGACACCATTGCCGATGTTATGGGTCTACGTTCACAAAGTAGACTGGACAATTTTAGGGAAATGTGGTATCATATATTTCTGTGGGCCTTGTTTTCCTCGATATTCATACACACCTGTGCCGCACTGGTAGCATTTGTAACGCTACGCAAGCATAAATTTGGACGTTTCTTTTCTATATTGATCTTAGTCATGGGGTTCTTGTCTCCGGCTCTAAGCGGTATTATTAGTAGTGCAGTTATTGCTTTTGTACATCGTGCCTCCAGTTTACCCATGTCTCCAATATATGCCATGGTTTGGGGTGTAGGACAAACCATTGTATCGGCGTGTTTGGGCTTTACACGCATTCTGGCCACATTGTAAAGTTGTCTACACACACCTACTCAATTTTTAAATGACTGTGTAAATGCTAAAGTTATTTTTTTAAATTAATTCTTTTGTTATTTTTTTTATTATTTCAAATGTTATTTCGTAGTATTCATTGTAAATTATAAATTTATTCTTAAATTTTCTTATATATACTGTATGTATAAAAAATATATTTTTTCTATTATTTTTAAGTAGTATGTAAACATTAGCTTAATAATTTGCATCTAATTATCATATACAAAATTATAAAAATAATAACAATAATTATAATAATAAAATAATACATATTTAATCAATTCAAGATATTTGAGGAACTTACCTTGATAACAAGTAACTACGAATCCTTTTTTTGCAATTAGAAACACCAACATAACATATTGCTATAGAGTACAATTTATTGAAAATTCTTAGGAAACCGAAATGATGTTACAATATATAAAATAGTATAAACTTTTGAATAAATTAAATTAACGTATTCGGATCCTTGGAATTATAAAGCATATACAGTTTATAGGACAATACATTACCAATACGTCGATCGGTTTGCAAAGCTACTGGACCGGAACGTTTAATTTTCAAATCGGATATTTCCTTAACAGCATCTGGATTATTTTTGAGATCATCTAAAAGTTTTTTCGGACAAGAATACTTTTCTATAATAGTTTCGGCCACTTCGAGCGTGACCAGAGGTAAACGATTTAAATGTTGCTGCCATAAACGACCAAAACCATTAGTGCCCTCTACGCGAACACACTGTTTCTTGTCATTGGCAAGAAATTTCTTAAAGGTGGACAATATTTCCGACTTTTGTTTTTTATACGGAACCTCAGCTATGGATTTTGTTAAACGTTTTAGCTGTAGCAATAATTCCCTGATAGGCGGTTGAACTTGTAATACTTTTAACTGATGCAATATTTGCAGTTCTATTAAAGCCGTAGAGATGGCTGTGGTCTGTTTTTCAGCCGAACGTAAAAACAAGACAATATGTTGTTTTTTCTCATAATGTTTTTTAAAACTTTCGGCTAATGTGTGCAAAGTAGAGGTGTTTATCATTTGCACCAATTCGCTCTGAGTTAAGATTTTCACAACTTGATCTTCTTTTTGCCATACCTCACTTAAGGCATTAACTTCACTGGGCTTTAGTGCTAATTGACCCATGCTGCGTTCCCATATTATAGACTCCTTAATGGGTAATGTTCTAATGTCATATTTAAGTTCTCCCGCGGCACGATTAAGTTCAGCTATAAACTCACGTCCATATGGTGCCGATAATATGTGGGAATCTACCACAAGGCGTACATATTTTTGACACTCTCCTGGTTTAATACGTTTTTGCTGGTCTCGTATGGTTTTTTTCCATAATTTATCGGTTGGTTTGTCCATTGCAAATCTTTTTCAAAAACAGGGACAAATTTTAAAATTTAAATCATGTAATTTCAAGTTTAGTTGTTCTTCTCTTCTTCTTGTTAAGTTTTTGTTTGTAAACAATGAACAAAATATTGCCATATTGCTCATAGTGGCCATGATGTTTGAATTATTTTTTTAATAATTTAGGAGATTTATGTCAATTGTAAAATATTAAAAACACGATAATTTAGTTATGTTACTATTTTCAAACATTTCAGAAAATTTTTTTCAATTAATTTAAATTATATTTAGTTAGGCGCAATTTTCTACTACTTACGTATACAACTACGTGCTATTTTTCCTTCTAAAGTATTGGTAACTCTATGTTTATAGCATATAGCTGAACATAACGGGACAGCTGTTACTTAAAGGTTATGTTTAAAATATTAATAATATAAAAACAACAGAATGAGCAATTTACTAAGATTACTTGCAAATCCAAGTAAAAATGTTTGCAATAAAACAACACCTGTACGACTTTTAAGCCGCCAACCACTAGCCCAAACTTTAAAGGAGGCCTTGACTTTGAATACTAGAGTGTTTAGATACAAACAACCAGTCACCAAATCTTTTAGCGGTCTACAGCGTTCCAACTTATGCACTAGAGCATATGACATAAACACAAATGTTACCAAAGATGTAATATTATACAAATATGAAAATCCGGGATTTTTTAAAACATTAAATATATTTGGTATATGTCAATTTGTGTTTTGGACTTATTTGTCTCATTTTGCTTTTACCACACTGAGAGATGCGCCGGTCGAGCAAAAAGAAGGCGTTGAGTTGAGATGGTTTGAACGCATAAATTTAGGGGAAAATAAATATCGTAATGGCATTACGGCCATGAGTTTTCTTATAGGTAAATAAAACAACACAATTACAAATCTCCTTACTTATCAAGTCAGTTTTGTTTTAGGCTATGGTATTTTGGCAGCCGTTTGGATGTTCACTTTGCGCTCTGTGCGTTTCTTAATTCTACGTAAAGGTGGTCGAGATGTTACTCTAGTTACTTATGGCCCTTTTGGTCATAATCGCATAATGACAGTACCCCTAAAGAGTATATCCGCCCAGCAGCCCAGAGAAATGGCCGAAGTGCTTTTACCTTTAAAGGTGCGAAATCGTTCACTGTTCTATGTGCTTGATATGAAAGGAGAGTTTAAGAATACCCAACTTTACGATTATACTGCCGGTCTTAATAGACGTTTTTAAGGTTTAAATAAAATAGTCTATTTAATTTGTTAGTTAATTAATAAATCATTGTAATTTATTGTTGAAAAGTACTATAAAAAGCCTTACATGTTAAGAACTACAAACTATAGGAAAATCACACTCATGGTGGGAAAATTTAATAAACGGGTTCGGGTTTTTGTGTTAGAAGTAATCCGAAACGTTTCTTGATGGTAAGGCGTTGTCTGGAATATTTATCTTCTGGCGAAAAGTGGGCAGGATGAGCTGATATTGTGGGACGGCCATCCTCAGTGCGTTTCTGGAAAAGGTAAAACAATTTTGTATGCTTTGGAAGTTTTTACGCTTTATTATAAAAAAATTACCTTCAAAGTGTAGACACGTTCGCCATTTTCATTTAAAGTATACATTAAATACATGTTTATAAAGTTTTTATTGAAATATTCACACAAGAAAATAATATATTACTGCGTCTTAACACGTGCACTTTTTATTTATAATAATAAATGAACAGGGTGTTTTGTATATTAGGAAAAAAGGTATTGCCAGCTTAAAATGTTTATGGCGGAAACAGGGTGTAATGCATATCTATATAAATGTTTACAATAATGCCAGATTTCTTTATGATACTCCTCTAATTTCTAGACTTAAGATTAGAGATTAAAATAGAATAGAATATTTAAAATATTGTCATGAAAGTTTAGTTTTAGAAATTTTCTTTAATGATATATGATCGAATACAAACTGTTATATTTTGCATTTATATATCAGTCAGAATTGTATTTTTACAGTGGCATCACTTTATTTAATTTGACAACCTGACAACAGAGAACTACTTCAATTATCTAAAAGCCGTCTAAGTTAAGCCGCTGATATATTTAAAAAATTCGACGCTTTTAACAAACTGTTAGCTTAAATTAACTAAAATTAACAAAATGGCCTTGTTTTATGTACTTTTCTTAATATTTCCATTATAATCTTACAATTTTCAAGATTTCAAAATATTTTTTTTTTTCAATTTGAGTAATTTATTTTATATTAAAGTAAATTTTTAAACTGCAGTTGTAAACTTTAGTGTTCGACGCCGTTGTTGGGAATTTTGCTTGCCACAGTTTTCTGTTTGACATTTTCAGTTGTTTCAGATGTCATTAAATTGTTTGTGTGTGCGAAACACGGCATTTTCGTTTACGGATGAATTTGTTTCACATTTTTTCTAACAAATCCAATACGATATTTAATTTCAAAATAAATAACTTTAAAGTGTTCTAATTACAATAAGCGTATTTTAATTAAAATATATAATATTTTGTATTTTATGTGTTTTAGAGGTGAGTAAAAGTTTGCTATTTATTTCGGTGTTTTTTATATCGCGTAAACTAAATTTATTTCCCTAAACAAATGTGCTATAACATTTTTTGTTTATGTTCATTATTGGGGTTGCCAAGTTTAATGTTTTGATGAAAAATACAGGTTTGTGCAAAGTGATCAGTTTGAGAAAATTTTCAATAATAAATAAATATTTTATAAATTATATAATAAAATTGATAGCAAAATTAATCAATAAATAAATATGGCCTTATTAAGGCAATATTATGGTAATATAATAAATAAATTAAAAAGTCATACATTTTTGAAAAATAGTTTTAAAGAAAATGTAATATGTGTTTTTATAAAATTTGAATTAAAACTTTATTTCCGTTATTTTTTGCTGGCAATTGTATTATTTTGATCGACATTTTATTACCGATTATTGTAAATTTGTAATTCGACTTTAAAACCAAAATGCTTGAATTTCTCCGCGTCTTGGAATCAAATTACCTAAATAAATATATTAAATTACCTATATAAATATATATTTTCTTGAAAATTAAAAAATACGTTTTTAAGTATTTCTTAATCAAAAAAAATAATGAAATAGAATATGTGAATATTTTCCGAAATAAGAATAGAAGTGATGCCGTCTTGTATTTAAAAATTCCAAAAAATATATTTAAAAATGTCTTAATCAGTTTTGGAACAATATAGCTTAAAACTATATAGGTATTGTTTATAGATTCTATATTATCAATATAAATTATTCCTATAAGGATAAATAATATGCATGTTGAGCTTAAGTATATTTTTTCTGGAATTTGATTTGGTGAAATTTTTTTGGGAAAAATTGCTCTGTAATACAAAAAATTTGTCACTTTTATGTTTTTCGGTGCAAAGAACCGATTATCGTGGGAATGCCTCGGTATTTGTTGTTGTAACAAATACCAGGGCTACACGTGCAATGTCGGTGTGGCTGGGTTGACAATCCTTGGTGGTTGTACGTTGAACTCCGAGTCGTTCCGGTGCGAAGAACCGATTGTCATGGGAACGCCCGGTTTTTGTTGTTGTAACAGCTCGACTGTGGCCGATAGTTCTTTCCTGGGGAAAAAACTTTCGGTTGATACAGCTGTCGCTGGGTTGACAATCTTTGGCCGAGTATGACTCGGTTCGTTCTGGAACGAAGATCCAATTGTCATGGGAACGCCCGGTTTTTGTAAGTACCCTCGGTTGACAAGGGGTAATTCAAAATGTGTATCTTTAATAATGATATCTTATTTAGATTATTTGAAAATTAGTAGTTTCTACGTGATTTTTTTTGTTTGTAAGTTACAAATTCAAACTTTTAGATTAAAGATTTTCGTGTTTGAACACTCGATTGTGGCAAATCTTTAATATTATACTTTTTTAATGAATAAAAACATGTGATTTTACCATAAATTTTGCTAATGCAGTAGTTAAGATTAATATTTTGACTACATTTCTTAAACAAATACAACACTGGGTTGCAAATAAAAATGTGGAAAATGACCCAATATTCATTGTGATCTAACACGGCAAAATGAGCTGACTTATAGTAGGCAATCATGTGAGCGTAGAAGTTATGGGTATTTTTTTGGCGATTTTTTATTTCCCCTTTAGGAGTTGTGGAAAGCGCTCATGTGGATAACTCTGAAAACTATAGTGCCCGTACAAAGTTAACAAATACCTACTAAATTATTAATTCAAAATTTCAATTACTTTTTTTAAAGAATTTTTTTATAAAATTTTTATTTACTTTTGCTTTTAAAAAACATTTTAATTACTTTCCCATTTTTCGTTTAGCATATGATTTTAATTACCTAACCTCAAAAATTTGTTCATATTGATTTTTGTGGACTGTTGGTTTCTTTAGATACAAAATGGCGAATAAGTTTTTGCCAGCTTAATTAAGCGAATTATTTGGGTCTGTAATGGCTTTTATTTTCGTTTAAAATTTAGAAAGTCTTACATAATACAATATGGCTGCCAATAAGTGGAAAATTTTCAAGTCTGTTCATTTATATAGAAAAGATAGATAATTGTCAGATACAGTCAGTATAAGCTTTTTGTCATTATTTTGTGTAACTTTTTTTTGTATTTTTTGTTTTGCTTGCTAAAGACCCCAACAATCTATTGTATGTTTGTATATCAACGATTTGTTACTCTGTCTCTCTTTATATTACGAGTTTAATCTTTGCTCTCTTTCACGCTCGCTCTTTACCACTCTCTGTTGTTGTGAATTTCTGTATAATTTTTGACTTTATAAGGTATTTATTTTTTAAAAAATTACTTTATTTGGGATTTTTTTAAAATATTGATTTTTTCCATTTTCTATATAGACCGATTTTATAGTGTTTTGTCTTAAAATATGTACGTATATCGTAGAGTACATATTTATTATTGGAGTAGGTACCTATAATTTTGTTGTGATTCGTAATGTCATATTTTTAGTAGTAGGTACTTGGGTAATGAAAACAAGTGTCTTTCTTGTTAGTTTGTCTATCAGCCTGCTGCCTGCCGATTTCCCATATGAAATTATACATTTGTACATGTACAAATTGTATGTATGTACGTGTGTGTATGTGTTCCTTTAATATGTATTTCTTTTTATATAGATTTTTATATTATATATTGACTATATGATTGGCTTATTGGATGCGATTTTTGATATGAACTTATATTTTCAATATTTCTACCTCCTCTACGACTGGCCTTTCCTTTTTGCATTTTGTTCCAATGTTAATTTAATTGACATATTTAAGGTCTAGTCCTAGTTAATTTTCAATAATATTTGAAAAACTTACAAGTTTGTCTAATGGCTTTTATTTGCCTGTTATAAGAATCTTGTTCTGATTGGGTTTTGTCTCTCTTTTTTTCCATTCATCAATCTCATTGTTACAGTGACAAAAAATTTGTTGCAATAATCGTATACAAAATTATTAAAGTTTTTTTAAGTAATCTAATATAATATATTTATTGTTTTTAATCAATTTAATTTTACTTCTAATTAAAGTTTCTGTTTTTTTATTTCAATTTGTTGAAAACTAGTTTTTTTATGTTAATTTATGTGTACCTATACATTAAATTGTGTGTATACTTTCTTTAAGTGTATGAGTATAGTAGAGTATAAAAACAACAAATTGGTTTATTTTTGATGCAAGTTAAATACCTATATTTGTAATAAGTTTTTAATTTTTTTAAAGTTTCTTAAATTGTTAATATTAACAAACACTAATAGGTATTTGGTTTTTTTAACTTCTTTTTTTAATTTTTTTTGTTTTAATTAAAAATTACTATAAACTGCTAATAATTATTAGCAATAAAAGCCTATTCTTTTATTATTTTTCTTAGTTTAATAGTTTTTTTGAAGTCCAGTTTTTATTTGCAAAATTTTTATACCAAACCCAGGCAGACATTCAAAGCAAAACAAATCCCAAGTAAAATTGTAAACAAAGAGCATAAACACAAAACAAACGAGAAAGAAAAGAGAGAAAGAGAGAGTAAGTACTTGTTTAAATATTTATACAATTTTAGGTATTTGTACTTAGAATTATATAAATAATATCTATAAAATTAATAAAAAATAGTAAAATTTATATATTTATAAACTTTTATAACATAAAAATAACATTTTAATTATACCTGTAAAACAAAAGAGCCAAAACGATATGGGAATATACATACATTATATCTATGAATATGTATATATTTCTAAATTTAAAAAGATTTCCTTTTAAATTTGTTAAAAAAAACCTTTTTGGACCTGGAAGTATTAAGGGGTCAGTCCAACCATTTTATTTTTAAATGTTATACATACACACACAAACATATACAGATAGTTATACTATACATATGTTTGTATATATAGATACAAAATAAAAAAGCGGCGTCATAAGTGAGACAAACAGACACAACTGAAATATCTGTATCTGTTGGGTTGTATTTGTTTTTTATTTTAACACTTACATTATATTTTGGGTTCTATCTTATTTCCCTTATTATTCTATAACAGAAACATATAAGATACAATATTATGGACTTGCATATAGTTTTACTTAAACTCTTCCTACCTTCACTTCTCTCTTTCCCTCTAGCATCAACTTTCGACTTTGACCCCTTGCGTCCCCTTTAGTAAACAAAAAAAACTAACAACTTTCTTTCCTTATTAAGCCTGTTCAAAGAATTTGCTTTTATTTATCTAATTAGTCCTTAAATTTATTTAATTTATTAAAAATTAATTTTTTTTAGCTCTTTTGTTGTTGTTATTGTTGACTCTGTATAAGCAAAAATTTTCAGTTTAATTTGTGTATGTATCCATTAAAAACACAAATACGCCCATGACTTATATTTTCTGTATCTTCTTGTTCCACATGTGTCTTGTTTTTGTTGTTTAAAAACTAACCATTTATATGAAATTTTAAGGTTTTTTTCTTTTTAAAAAATTTTATAAAAATTTTTTCCATAAATATTTTTTTTTATAAAAATTCTTCTTCTTCTGGTAAGCATTTTCTCTAGCAAAAGCTTTTTTGCAGTTATTTTTTTGTAAACAGCTTTTTTATTTTTGTGGTTATGACAGCAACTAAATCGTTTAGAAAAAAATATATAATAACGTCATAAATAGTATTTATTGCATAAAATCTTTATTAATAAATTTTTCTAAATTCATACTTATTATCTAAACTAAATAGTAAACTATTTGTTTGCTTAAAAAGGGAGTTTTTTAACTCTAACAAGTTCCACTTCCACTTTTTGTTTTCCCTAGTAGATAGCTTTATTTAAAAGAAAATTTATTTATTTATTTATTTATTTATTTATTTATTTATTTATTTATTTATTTATTTATTTATAAATAATATTTCGAATTTTTACTTAAAACCTAGAGGCCATTCTAAAAACCTATATGGTTCCCTTGCTCTTTTTATTTTTCAATAACCCTTCCCCCCCTACAACCAGTTTGTTGAGTAGTTGTTTATTTTTCAGTCATTCATATATTCAGTTTACTTCGCTACTGCTGCTTCATGTCGTGGCGGCATCAATTTGTTGGTGATTGCTGGCTGTGTGCATTATATTAAAGAATACAGTACATAGCTCTGTTGGTTTTTTCCCTAGTACCTACTATCTTTATATTTTCTATAATAAAAAGTAAAATTCTATAGTAATTCTACATACCTAGAAAATTCTTTGTTACTTTCTTTTAAGCCGGTTTAAGTTACCATGCTTGTGCTCTATAGTAGCCTTATAGACCCTTTGCCCCCTGAGACCTATTTCCTGTAGTAATGTCTTCCCTAATTTCCTTCGATTCCCTTAAAAATTGCTTATTTTAACCTTTACCGATTGTACAGTTTTTTTTTTTTAAATAAATCTATAACCCGAACAAATAAAATAATACGAACGTACCAAAGTCGTCTCATGCAAGTAGTAAAAAATATCTTTCATTTTTTTGCTTTGTATGTTGTTGTTCAGTTCTCTGTTTCACGTGTAAATGTACGGTCGCGTTTTATTATATTCACATTTTGCGTTTTCTTTATTTTGCTTGTAAGTCTTTGGCCTAAAAAACACAGATTTTGGTTAAAAAGTAAGAATTTTTATACAAAACTTTAAAACGTTAAAATGTAAGTTATTTTTTTTTTTTTTTTTGAAATTAATAATATATAATTTTTCTTTATTATTTATTGTTTTGTTCTCCCTTTTCTCTTCTCCCTCTCTCACTCATTACTCACCTATTCTCTCTATGCGACTCTGTGTTTAAGATTAACACTACGCCATCTTGTTTTTTTGTTTTTATAAAAATGTACAAAAAATATTATAAAACTTAAGTAATTTACTTAATTTTGTTTTGTTTTCCATTTGATTTCAAAATTATGTTACAATTTGCCATTATGTTCCCCCCATAGAATAAACACACAAACCCCTAAACACTTTGTTGTTGTTGGCGTGTACTTAAGGAACATTAGAGTAAATTGGAACATTTGTTATACTTTACAAAACTTTCCATATTTTCGATATATAATACCTTGCTAATCGAAACTTAGTTTTGTTAAGGGGTTTAGCCAAAAATATCAGAGGAACTGCTTAGATTTCTACATTTCTTTAGAAAGTACTGAAAGTAATCGAAATGCCGACGGCATTGTATTCTCTACATACAATATACAAACAAACATATATATACACATATGCAAAAATATACAAATAATATCTTATTTTTTAATAATTTAACATTAATATATTTGGTAATCAATAATAATTACATAATCATTTGACAAATTTTTTCATATTTATTAAACTTTTTCCTGCAAAAAAATTTAATTTTCCCAAAGATTTGATAATTTTTTATTTAATTCATACAAATATTTTTGTCTCTATGTATTAGTGTTACACACTTAAACGAATAATCGAATATAAAAATAACCGATTACTTTTGTGCAAAAATGGCTAAAATTTTTTATCCTAAAAACCAAATTAAGGCGAATTCATACACTGTTTACTGCAGAATTGAGAAAATTAAGGTGAATTCGCAATATTTTTATCTATGGAGTTTGACAGCTTGAACATAATTTTTAATAAATAACAAAATAATAAACAAAATAATAAACGATAATTCAAAATATTGAAATAATTTCTACTTTTACAATTACGCGAACCTATAAAATGTGAAGTCTCTGGAGAATCAATGTATACCGATAACGAAATATGCCTAAATACCGTTATCTCTAAAGTATCGACAGAGAAATAAGCTAAGCATCGATACCAAAATAATCTAAAATACTATCCATCGTTACGAGATCTTGGAATAAATTTACTATGACAAAAACAATCAAATGTTTTTAATATTATTCAATTTGACGGATTTTATAGGTATAAGGATGAAATACCTTTTAACGAAGTTTCACAGCTACATGAACCAAGAAAACTAAGAGCTTTTCAAATGAAAATGACATCGATTCGGTTTGAAGTTTGTTTTATGTGAAATATATAATTTTTAAAACAATTTGAAGCTTAAAAAGCTTATTGAAACTTTTAAAAAGTGAAATAATATTGTTTATAGAATCAGTGTTTTTAATTTTTTTAAAGATCATTTAATCTAGAACAAAACAAATTATACACGGCTAAAGATTGTCAGCACAAAGATAGTTGTAGCAATTGAATTTTTTTCTAAACAGTAAAAAATTTAAAGAACAGTGATTAGTGAATGAAAATAAATATAATAAAACATTTCAATGTAATGTAAAACTATGTTAACTATTTTAAAAGTAAATTAAATGTGAGTGCTTACGTTTATCGGTTACAGAGAGAAATCGTTTCAATTCAACATCACTAGTAGCGTGTGCACGAACAGATGTTTATTGTTTGATTGAGGAGGTATGTTCAGTCAATGCAAAACAAAATAAAAACTCAAACAAAAACAACACAAATTACTTGGTGATGTTGAAACATATAAAAACGAGTATTCGAATGGCGTTAAAAATTTGAATTGATATATATTTCAAAGCAATTAAATAAAATAGATATTTATTTTCTTATTTGCAGATAAAGAATTTAATGCAGAAATAGAAGTAATATATTTTGTAACAACGGAAAACTAAATAATTAAAATATAACTACAAGATGATGGAGGTTAAGCAAAATACAGCAGTCGATTTGAATGATTTGTTGACATCACCGAAGAATAGCGGTACCGATGAAGTTGACGATGCTGTTATGTCAGATTTAACAGATCGAACACATGATTTAGTAAACTGTGATCTAATAAAAACAAATGGTAAGTTCGTTAATAATTTAATTGTTAGGAAGAAATTTATTAGTTTTTGTAATTATTTTTTAGATAAAACCTCAGATATAACAGAATTAGGAAATGGTGATGTTGCCATGGCTTCCTTAATAAATGATGTAGTTGATGTTGAGGCCGACTTAAATGCCACCGTTAATTCTGAACTAGAAGATGCTCTTTTAGCCGATGATGATGTTTTGCCCAAAATCACAAACTCTAAAGTGGGAGAAACAACACCAACGACAGCTGATGATATTTTAGCAGATAAAGTTGAAACCTCAAATTCAACAACTAGTTCAAATAATCTACGAGATCCTGGTGATGATTTAGACACATTATTATCGAAAATAAATGATATTGTTGAGGATTGTATTGACAATGAGAGCGAGAGTACGGTGAATGGAAGTACACTCAAATCAGAGCAAATAATAAAGAAAATAGCTGAAACGCATGAAGAGAATAATTTAAATGAGAGTGTGATATTTGTAGAAGAATCGAAAGTAACAGATGATTCTGTTATATTAGAAAAAGACAAAACTGAAAATATTGCAGAAACATCTGCAAATAAAGAGAATAATATAGAAGATCCTAGTGTGGTAACCGAAAATATTGGAAATAAAGAAATAATTTCTACAGAAGTAACACCTGTCCCAGAAGAGCTTGAAAACCTAGAAGAGGATGCTATGGTAGAAAGTAATGAACCTGATAAGGAGGAAAATAATGATTCGTCAGCAAAAGCAGAACTAATCGATGATAAGTTAAGCATTCCTGCTGATAGTATTGACAAGATATTAGAAAATAATCAAAATCAAGATAAGACTGAAGATTCAATTGCAGATGTTGTGCAAGATAATGAAATAACCTCAAATAATAATGAGATTACGGAAAGTGTTAAAGAACCAACAATTGCTGTAGAGGATAATAATAGTGATAAAGTCTCTAGTATGGAAGTAGTTAAAACTGCTGAAAAGAATGATGCATCACAAACAATTGATAATACAGTAAAGACTACAGATATTACACCCGCACAAGCAGAGAATCTTAAAAATCCAACTGAAGCTAGTAAAACCAGAGAAAATGCAGAAAACGATGAATCCGATGATGAGATTGTATTTTATGTTGATAAACCACCAGAAATAGAAAAATCAAAAGAAACGGAAACAAGGCTAGAAGAGGCAGAAACGCAAGAGACATCGATCGCAGAAAATGCTGGTGTAGAAAGTAAACCACTAACTCCCACTAAGAAAACGGTGGAAGAAGATGACGATGTTGTTCTATTACTAGATGATGAAGACGAGGAAATTATAGATAATAAAAAAGAACAACAAACTCAAAACACAGAAATTGCGAACAAAAAACAAGATGAGCAAAAAGTTGCCTCAGAAGAAGGTAACAAATCTCTCGAACCGAGTTCGGCAGCAGATGCAAAAGATATTGATATTGACAATTCGGATAATGCTTGTGATGACTTTGTTGGTGGCAATTTAAAAGAGATCGATAAGCCCATAGAAAAAACTCCACAAGCTGAGACTCCCGAAGAAACTAACAGCAATTGCAGTAGCAGCAGTAACCTTTTGCAGGAAGCAAACTCTCTAAAAAATTCCTCAGATGAGCCTACACCGGAGGACCCTGAAAATGAGGAAGAAGAGGATGAAGGCGATGTAGAATTGATTGAAAGCGAACTAAAAGAACCGGAAACTTCCGAAAAGTTAGAAGATTCTGAATCTGCACCACCCGCTAAACGTATACGTTTAAGTGAAGATAGTGAACGTTCTTCAAAGGCTGAAGAATGTAATAGTAGTGAAACAAAAGAAGTTGCTTCCTTACCACCGGTTGAAAAGAAACAAGAATCTCAAGAAATATTACAAGAGGAAACGATTTCTGAGCCAACATCATCTAATCTTAAACGCACCCATGATGTAATTGAAGTAGAAGCTGAGGAAAAATCAAATGATTCAAAGGTTTCCAGTGAAGCCCTCAATAAGAAACCGAGAACAGATGATTTAAAAACCATAGACGTCGAATCTCCAGAAAAATCTGAAACTCTTAAGGATGAAAAATCATCTGTTGATCTAAAACCTTCAGAGGATGATAAGAAGAGTATTAAGGCTGTACCTTCGCACCAACCTATACCCCTATATCCTCCTCCTCAACTGCAAGTTTTAAAATCTGAGCAGACCATAAGTTTAGATTTTTTAAAGAAATTCCGCAAATCATTCGATAACATGTCCAAACAGGATCTTGAAGAGTTAGTACTTCAAAAAGTAGTTGAGGCCATCATACACCGTAGTGAGTTTTCCGAAATGCGCGAATTAATCGAAAAGCAAGAAAAGTTAATTACAGCTCACAGAACTAAAATTAGCGAACTCTCAAAACAATTTCGTGACTTGGAAATGGTACACAATCGTGTTGTCAAAGACATAGAACAGCGTAACTCACAATTCATTATGCCAGTAAAAATTACTCGAGCAGTGGGTCTACAGGTATACATACCCAACAAAAAGTCTCTAACAGAAACTACTTCCAGCAGTACTGGTCCATCCGTACCATCATCACCACAACGCCCAGTCGCATCACAAGCACCCGCAAGCACTTCTTTAACTCCACCACAAAGACAATTTATTGCTTCACAAATAGAGCAACAACCTCAACAGCAGCAACAACAACGGCCGGGACCTTCTACTTCCACCGGACCAACAAACACGGGAAATGTTCGTAGAGGTTGTGTACAAAAAATAACCCCTATACGACCAGTTCCTGGTGCCACACCATCATCATCAGCAGGACCTACTCCGGCTTCTGCTGCTTATCGTGCTACACCGAATCACTCGGCAGTAACGCAACCAAGAATATTAAACAAAAATGCTGTTACCACAACTGTAAATCCTACTTCTATTCAAAGATCACGTTATTTGACTTCAAGTCAAGATGGTCAACGTATACCAACACAACAACAAATTTCAAGAACACCCAATATGCCGGCTAATAGGTGAGTTTGAATACATAGATAGATAGATAGATAGATAGATAGATAGATAGATAGATAGATAGATAGATAGATAGATAGATAGATAGATAGATAGATAGATAGATAGATAGATGTTCTAAAACATATTTTAACTTTTTATCTTTTTTACAGTCAAAGAGTGGCTGTTAGTGCTGCAACACAATCAAAACCACAATCAAATGTCGCTGCAGCAGTGCAACGACGTTCCGAACCCTTGACGTCAGTTGCCGCTGCCAGTTCATCGAGTTCGATTGTAGATAACTACATTAACACATTGACTCATCTTACCGGAGGTAATACGGCAGTTAGTATAACACCAGCAAAACCAAAAGAGAAAGCCGTTATAGATTTAACTGACGAGGATGAAACACCAGGACAAGTGTCAAGCGTTCAATCCGCCACTCAAGTGCCTGGAACACAGGTGCAAAGACGTAGTTTGCCTGGACAAAATACGGTTAGTACTACGCAGCTACAATATGGACGGGCAGCACCAAACATGGCTCGCATACCTCCTGCCAATCAAATGGCCAATAATAAAAATCGACAAATGTCTTCGTTACAAGGTAATTTAAATGGATATACCTTGCTGATGTAATAGATATTTAACTTTTTATTTTTATACATTTCAGCTCAAAAGAGTAATTCTTTCACATCTATTAGCACGCCTCCTGGTACAAGTATAACACGTATCAATGTGCCTGCCAATGCTGCAAATGTCCAGCGTGTGAAATACAGTCATCCAGCACCATTACCCGCAACTCCTCCACAAGCATTTAATCCTGCATGGAAACTGCCCCCTCCGCGACCAACCATACGCATAAGTAATCTTGACAACGGCATTGTTATCTCCTGGACCATGGAAGAATCTATGGATCGTCATGCAGAATGTGTAAGTTATCAAATTTATGCTTATCAGGAGACCTCTGGACCACCAATGGTAGATTCTTGGCGTCATGTTGGTGATGTTAAGGCTATGCTTCTGCCCATGGCTGTCACTCTCACACAGTTCCAAGAGGGCCAACGTTACTACTTTGCTGTGCGTGCTGTCGATTGTCACCAGCGTTTCGGGCCCTTTAGTTTACCCAAAACTTGGAGTTAAATTTGTTGCACACACACGTCCCCTTTCCTTTCCCTATATAATTGTAACAATTTATTTTTTTTTCATCGTTTTTAGTTTGTTTTTAAACTATTCGTTTTTAGTTTCTATATTAGATTTTTAATGTTATTCCGCAAATGGGAAAAACAACAAAAAAAAAGGAAAAAATAATTTAAATTTGTTAATTTATCGTTTTTTATTATCTTTTATTTATATTGAAATCACCAACCAACCAATTCATAATTTTACGCACATTCTACTCCATGAACATAAAATTAAGAATTCTTAATACATAAATCATACGTAAATTCATAAAATAGAAAAAAAGAATGAGAAAATTGTCAAGTACAAACCTCTTCAGATCTTAAAGAGGTTTTGTCGCCTAACCTACAATATTTTAGTTTTTATTTAGTATTTTTACTGTGTAGTCTTAAATTATACTCGTATTATTATATTAAAATAATAAAAAAATAATACAAAATATTATATTTTAAGAAACAATAACACACACATATACTACATACACACAATCAGACATTTAGATTTAAAAATTTAATTGCTGCTAAATCTTTAATTAAATTATAATTAATTTAATGTTAAATATGAAATACATACTATAAACTACAAAATCTAATAAAAACTATTCAATTTATTAAGTCCCGTAAATAGATAAATATAACTGTAAAGGATAAAGACCGTTGCCGGTCTTTCATCTCGAAGGGGAGGTACCTATTTTGTAAAATTTCGAATTTTTGTTGTCAGATCTAAAAAACGGAATTCAAGTTTGACGCCCCTGGCCGAAAAATTTCGGGTCATTCTGGTACGTAAAACCGGCTGTCGGGGAATGCGACCCAAAGTTTTTGGGGGTCACCTTTGACAGCCTGTTTACTTCCTCAGCTCATGCCACTGCAATTACGCACAAATTGCGAAGTAGAAACAAGGTCCTCAAAGCGCTAGCCGGCAGAACTTGGGGAATGGACAAAGAAACCTTGTTGGTCATATATAAAACAATTGGCCCGTCAGTGGTCAATTATGCTGCTCCAGTGTGGTCTCCATCGCTGCGTGATACCCAGTGGAGAAATATTCAAAGATGCCAAAATGATGCCCTAAGGACTGTAACGGGCTGCATGCAAATAACCTCAGAACACCATCTACATGAAAAAACGAAGGTCATCCCAGTCAAGGAACATAATGTCATGCTGACTAGACAGTTCCTCCTGTGATATCACCGGAGGAGTCATCCCAACTTTAACATCACACAGTTGGATGCTCCCCCGAGGCATGTCAGGAAGGACCTTCGTGTATACGAAGTTATGTTCATGATCCCTTAGATTGGACTTCGTATACAGCAGCTTTGAACGACATTCATAGAGACGCCATCAATTCCGCGGTTTCAGGTTACCGCATGAATGTCGTTCTTGGAGGTCACCCACCGCCCATAGCCGAAACAGAGAAGAACCTGCCGCGGAAAACAAGAGTTGCTCTGGCACAACTGAGATCGGGATGGAGCAACAGGCTTGAAGCCTACTGGTCCCGCATAGACCGTGCCGTCCCCAATATATGCCCATCGTGTGGACCCTCATGATTCCCACCACATATTCAACTGTCCAGCCCACCCTACTTCACTTAGCCCAATGGACTAACCCTATTGAAGTAGCCCAATTTCTTGGCTTGGACCTAATAATATAATATTATTGCAGCGTTATTGTCCACTTGCAGTACTGGAACGTCTTTGTATCCAATTAACTCGGAATAGAGTCTTTTTAACCATATAATTTCTTTACGAGCTTCAGTAGCAGCAACGATTTCAGCTTCTGTTGTAGAAGTTGCTACTATCGGTTGTCTTTGACTCATCCATGAAATTACAGCACCAGCGTATTTTATTATTATTCCTGATGTCGATCTACCAGTCTTTAAGCAGCCTCCAAAGTCAGCATCACTGTAGCATTCGAACTTTAAGTTATTGTCAACCGTATAAGTAATACCATATTCTTTTGTACCAGCAATATATCTAAATACTCTTTTTACTCTAACAATATCTTCTTTTGAAGGATTATCTAAAGTTCTAGACAAGTATCCAATACTGTATGCAAGATCTGGTCTTGTACCAAGCATTAAATACATAATTCCTCCCACTGCTTGTCGATAGGGAAATTTAGATAAGTCCTCAGCTTTCCCTGTTTCGGAATCTTCTACTATTTTGGTCATTGGAGTTGATACTGGTCTGCATTCATCAAAATTGAACCTCTCAAGTATTTTCTTAACATAAGCTGTTTGAGATATTCGTATTGCACCATTTTCTTTCTTTATCTCCAAACCCAAAAAATAATTAGCTTCTTTAAATGTAATTTTAAATTCAGCTCGTAACTCTTGTAATAAATTTTGAACTTTAATTTCGTCTGTTCCTGCAACCAAACCGTCATCTACATATAATACTAAAATAAGTTTCTTTCCATTTTTTATTCTTATGAATAGACACGGATCAGCTTCACAAACGTTAAATCCAATTTTTAATAAATATTTCACTAATCTCTTGTTCCAGCAACGAGGAGCTTGTTTTAAACCATATAAACTTCTTTTTAATTTACACACTCGTTTTGTACCATCGCTATAGCCCTCAGGTTGTTTCATAAATATTTCTTCTTCTAATTCTCCATAAAGAAAAGCTGTTGCAACATCAAATTGAAATAGATGCATATTATTACTAGCTGCTATACTCAATACTACACGTATTGTTGCTAATCTTGCTACTGGGCTAAACGTTTCTTTGTAATCTATACCTTCTCTCTGTGTAAATCCTTTTATAACTAATCTGGCTTTAAACTTCTCTATGGTACCATCTGGATTCATCTTTACTCGGAACACCCATCTTGACGGTAAAGCTTTTGCACCTTTTGGAAGATCTGCTAATTCCCATGTGTTGTTTTCTTTTAGGGAATTAATTTCAGAATCCATAGCTTTGATCCATTGATTGCTTTCTTTGGCATTTATAGCTTCTTTATAGTTCATAGGAGTTTCAATTTTATTTACAAAATCTTGGATTTCCATAACAAAATCATCATATTTAGGATTTGATATCAAATTACGATCTCTTAATCGTTTTGATAATATTAAATCAGAATTGTCATCATAGTCAGCATCTCTCGTACGTTTTCCTCTCAATCTTCTATCAGGAATAACTTCTTGAACATCATCATCTGATATAACAATTTCATCTAAATCATCCTCTAAAGCATCATCATAAAGTTCTTCATCACTATGTTGTTCTTCTTCTATTAGTTCTTCATTTTGTTGATCTTCATCTAATTCATGATCTTCATTGTCTTTATTATCTGCATTTTGACTTCTGTATTCTTCAAACTTAAACTTAACTTCATTATTTTCTTCAGTATCTAAATTTTTGTTGTTATCTTCTTTAGTATTTTGATCATCAGATACGCATGTTTTAATTTTCTCAATAAATTTGACATCTCTGGAAAGTATAACCTCTTGTTTCTCTTTGATGTAAACCCGATAACGCTCATCATCGTCATAACCAATGAGAAATCCTTTTGTAGCTTTAGCATACATTTTCTTTCTCTTTTGTTTAGGTATATGAACATAACATTCGCATGATATGATTCTTAAATGATGCACTCTAGGTTTATTTCCCATCCATAACTCATAAGGACTTTTATTTTCTACTGATGACTTGCCAGTTCTGTTTAGTACATATATTGATGTTCTTACTAATTCAGCCCATATAGCATCCGGAAACTTTGCTTTTGCATTGGAATATTTGAATGTACGAGCCATCTCAACAACTGTACGATTTTCTCTTTCACTAGCGCAATTCTGTTGTGGTATATAGGGAGTTGTTAATCTTAACATGACACCATTCTTCTTTAGAATTGACTTTATTTCATGGTTGTCAAACTTACCACCATTGTCGCTTAATAATTCTTTTATATGATGACCACGATTATTTGCTAACATCAGAACTTCTTCTAAGCAGTCTTTAACTTCAGATTTTTGTTTTACAACAAATCCAAAACGATACTTCGTATACGAATCTTTAAAAATCACCAGCTACTTCTTTTTAGAAAACGACTCACTAAATGGTCCACAGACATCAGCTGTCACAAATTCACCGGGACTAATAGCTTTATTTCTATGACCAAATGGCAACCGATGAGCTTTTCCATATATACACGGCTCACAAACAGTTTTATCATCTTTAATACTAATTCCCATTTCTAATTTAAGCATCTTCTGTATGTGTCGTTTGTCTTGGTGACCCCATCTTTCATGATAAAGTTGAAGTAAATCGGAATCTTGAACTTCATTAACTTCTTCCATACCATACTGCTTTATCGCTTTTATATTAGCTTTATAAAGTGTACCATAATCCTTTTAATTTGGCAATATGCATTGTGACATCTTGATTGTCATCCCAAATGAAAGGGAAAAATTCTGCACATACCTTGAACAATTGATCTTTTGCTGTTGCTTCGAAAAGATTTTTAAGAGCATCCCACACATCTGCATCACTTTCTTTATCCATAACTTTTTGGTAAATTTCATCACTTATTGAACTACACAACACTGATTTTGCATAACTGTTGGCTTTTCTGTACAAACCGCTTTGTTCTTGATATAATTTCTTTTCTTCCGCTGTGGCTGTTGATTCTAGAGGAGTTGGTTTATGTAATTTCCTATCAATTACATCCAATGTTCCTTCATGGTAATCTAAAAGATCTCTTATCTTTCTTTTCCACATTGGCCATTTAGTTTCACCTTTAAGTTTCTTGATGTTCTTGCTAAAATCCATATTTGATTTTGTATTTTCTTCTTGTCTTGAAAAAATTTTCTTTTATCTTAAAAAAATTTTCTTTTCTTGACTTAAAAATAAATATTTCACTTCAAAAAAATATTTTATTTTTTTTTTAATTATTATTCAAGAGCTTCCTGGGCTCATAACCTTTTATTGTAAAAGTTTATTTTCGAATGAATATAAATACAAAACATTTCTCAAATACAAAATTCAATACAAGGTTTTACAAAAAGGGTGTTAACTAAATCTTAACACAAATACATTATTAACATCAATATCTTGATGTCAAGGAAGAAAATTGGGGCACATTTTCTTGAACAACATTGCATTTATACTCACTTTGAACTAGTTTCGGTCTAGATGACATTCTTACAATTTTAGACTATGTGATTCTTCTCACCGATGGTCCAGGTATCCAGTTGTCACTTTGATCATTAGTTTCAGAAAAATATTGATTTTTTTCAGAATTACATCTTCGCAAATCTGAATATGTTATTATAACACCTGAACGTACATCAATAGTATCTGTAGGATTTTTATCATCGGAACATAGGTCTACATGATCTGTAGGATTTTTTATCCTCAAAGCTTACATTCCATATAGAACCTGGAATCATTACTAGACATTTTCATTATATAATTCATTTTCCAATCATATCAACTTTATCGAAAGTCAAAAGAAATTTTGACGAAATTTTGAGTTTCTAGGTCTGACCAACTTGTATCACGTCTGATTCCTTCGTTCTATATTGCAATAATTTCAGTTGGATGACGCCTCCAGTTACTTTTATATCTGAACATTATTATTCTTCTGGTAACCCAAAGCTGTGATACACGGTTGTCAGATCTTTTAAATGTGCAGAAAATGTCAAACACCGTTGTCAACTTACCAATTTTGTTTCACAACATTATTACCCAGAAAAAGTGAGGAAAAAGAAGTAGAATTTTCACCACAAATAACATACTTGAAGTACATACTTCCAATTTTGGTGAAAAACCTATGAATTTCACATTAGCGTGTGTTGTTCATTTTTGACAACTATGAACTACATCTAATGTTATTCATATATGCAATAAAAATCCGATATTTGGATGTCAAAAATAAACCGAATTCGTTCAATGACATGCTTGTGTTAATTTAATTGGTTTGTCACCAAAGTTTGATGTACTTCGAATATGTTTTCATTTGTAAGGAAATATTTGGTTTATAGAAGAGAAAAATATATATTCGCATTTTTAGATCTGATTAAGATGTCGTTTGTAAAGTATGACATCAATTATTTTTTGCTGGGTAGTAATGCTTACTGACAACGTTGCAAAAGAAATATTGTAACTTTACACGATCGTTAGACATTTTTTTACACATTTTACTGACAATGTTGTAAGATCTTTGATAGAAGAGAATTTTTGTTCCCTTGAAATTTCTATTCCCCTCGAAAGCGGAAATTGTTATCGCTAATTTAAAGTCAACAATTCATTCACAATAGTAATAATTTTGTTATTAACAGTCACTTCAGTTCTAACATAAGTCGTTTTTATGTAAAAAAAAAACTTAGAATAGTATGGGCTTAAAACTGCTTTAAAACCCAGTTGATACCTTTAGGGTCAACACCCCGTTAAGAACCCTCAGCCATTTTACTGATGTAAATAGCTTAACCTTATTTATAGTGTTTTGGATATTCATATTCCAGAATAGTTTACTGTAAAGGTATTTTGCTTGATCTGTGAGATTGAGTCTTATTTCATTAAAATTTTGAGGTATAAAGTTCTTAATCTTATGTCTCTTTATAAAAAGGACTACTCGGTATTTCGATTCGAAATGTATTTAATAAACAAATTCGAAATGCTTTTCTTTTGAATTGAGTTACAAAGTAAACCCCCACTTTTCAGAGGATTGCACTTAGGTCACAGGAAACACTCCACTGGCTGAACAAGTTTAGAGCAGATTCCATGTAATTGAATAAGGTATCGAGAAATTGATCTGATATCACTTTCACAACGTCGTCAGCACAAGCGACAGTCTTTATTTAGTTCATATATTAAGGAATTCATAGACACATTCCAGAGTAAGTTAGTTGAGACATTTACTTCATCCATCGTTGCACTGATGCTCCTAAGTTAATAAATTTTGTTAATCAACCCCCAATACATCAAATTCTGCTATGATGGCTTTAGGTTCGACATTGTTAAAGGTACCTTTGATTTCTAGCAAGGTAAAGGCATTTTGTGATTTAGAGATTACTTCCATGGGAATGTTTAATCTCAGATGTATATCAATATCCTTTTTAAGAGTCTTGAGAAGAAAAGACGCAAAACTGATTGGTCTATAGTTCTTTGGTTTGTATATGATATCTTCCCCCCTTTAGGAATAAAGACCACATCATACATCATCCACATTTCAGAGACGTACAACGTTCTAAGGCATGCTTTGTAAATCGATAGCATCCTTGGAGTGACCAAACCTTCGATTTTCCTCAGTTAAAAATCTGGATCCTGGACTTTGTATGTGTCTAAACTTTTGAGCTCCAATTGGATTCTATCTCCACCTCATTAAGGGGTTGATATCTGGGAATTGGGAGTCCAACTGAATTTCTCTACAAGATATAGTTCTATTGCCCTACAGCTTGGGACAACGTATAAAGAAGACAGAATTTTGCCAAGTTGATTGGTCTCAGAGAAACCTTCAAAACGATTTTTGAGGTCTTATTTGGGATCCAGTTATTGGACCTCTTTGCCTCATTGAATAGTTTACGATAATCTTTCTAAGCATTCGCTAAATCAGTGTTTGGATTTACCACTCTTAATGGTTGCCGGACTCTCGTTAGGTCCTCAATACTTTCTACAGTAGGAGGGAAGAGGTTTAAATTAGAGACAAGGAAAGCAGGTTCTGTTTAACTTCCTAGTTCGCGTTCGTTCAATTAAGAAAGCTATTCGTATTTTCCTTTATATCATCAATCATAAAATTTATATATCCATGGTCTGACAAAGAATAATCAGTAGATACAGTCCAATGCGCGATTCATTTATGGTGCTTAACACTCACGCGGATATTGACAGGGATATTATGCCTATGCACCTTAACTACCAATTTACGAACATTGATATTGGGAGGACAATACCCGTGATCGTGGGCCATTTAGTTGTACCGCCATGTTCTAATGCGGCAAATGCGACCGTACAATTATTTGCTCCACCCGCCTGCGCTACCCGGAGAATGCTACTTTAGGTTGTTGGAGATTGATTTGGGTCAATCTCACCATCTCTTGTGGTAACAACATCGACGTTGTTGATCTACTGGGATAGGCCCAGAAGGTCGTCATGGTCGACTTCCTCATCCTGCTCATCATCTCAGAAACTGACTGAGCAATTTCTCTCTCGGAGGAATAAGATGCGATGTTGCTAACCGTGCCTCCTACTGACTGCACTGTGACGTCATCATATTCCTTCATCATCGGATATGACCCTTGAAATCGCTACTGTAGAAATGGAAGAAGATCGTTCCAAATCTTAATAGACCTTCCCCTTTGTTTTTCGGTTTCAAGGATTCCTTATTAAGGACGACGATCACATGTTTTGAACGCCTAAAATCCTCTGAAAATTATTACAACTTTACAATCATGTGTTGGAATCTGAGGGTTGCAGCACTTTAGGATCCCCAAAATCTCTTCGGAGTTGGAGGATTCTGACGGTATTTTAACGATGGATATAGGGCTGCACATCAAGTTTAGATCCGTTCCATTCCTCACTCAATAGTGAAATGGCAGACTTTTGCAGTAACGCTGAGCGTTCATCCGCACCCTGAAATCATCCAGTGTATGGGTTATTTTATTCATATCTAGAACATTTAATGTCTGTACACGAACGGCGAGCCGGTTGCAGCCGGTTCCTCGTGTAGGTGGTGATCTATGGCTTTTTTACATACAAAACGTTATCTTACTGAATATCGCTCACCGAAGCAGCATAATTTAACACTGAGTGTAATTTTTAGAATTTAGCACTAGGAATTTCTTTAAAAATTTCCTAAGTTTTAAATTTTTTGTCGGACTGTGTAATTATACGATTTTATATAGAGAATCCTTTTCTAAGAAAACGTTATAAGTAAAATAAATCTTTTGTATATTTTAAATTAATTGCAATGAAAATTGCACTTACATACATATTTATTTCTTTGAGTCTATAATAATAATGACTGCATTGGATGACAGTTGTACCATTATGAATTGACATCCTTGAAAATTATCTTGACATTGAACTCGAAGTTGTCGTATCAATTTACAATTAATAATAAAAAATTGTTGTTTTCATGCTATAGTTGTATGAGTTAAAATAAAAAAAAAACTAAAAGAAATTTCAGTTTGAATTAAGGATTATTTTGTATGGTATCTTTAGGTTATTGATTAGAATTTTGAATTGCATTCAGTCGTATTATTCGGGTGGCCATATAATCTCTATAAATAAATGCAGCAAATTCTTAAAGTTTGTACTAGATCATAATGCTAAAATGTTTTGCTGCATAATGTATATATTCTCACTTACAGCCTATTTTTATAGCAGTTATCTGATTTGGTGTGGATATGGTCACCTTATATAGGCTAGGAAAGAAGTGGTTCTTACAAATAAATACCAATATCCTTAATATTATGTATACAAAAACTACACGTACAAAATAATGCACTTTGAATGCACTCAGTATATATACATACATACATACAAATACTATAGTATTAAACATGTAAAAATAGCGGTAAAAAGTAGAAATAAAAAAGGGTTTGCGAAGGGCCTCTATTTAGCAAATGAAAGTAGTAATTTTTCAAAAACGATCACATACGAGAACAAATTTTTAAACCGGAAGCCAGAGCATCATTGAAAAGGTAAGTTCAAGTCAAAATGTGTTTGATGGGATTCTTATATAAAAAATGTAAGTCCAAATCAATCTATACCAGTGAATGACAATGGGCTTTTAGTCAGTGAACTATTTTTTACTATCCACCTTTCGCTGACCTAAACAATGGAATATTTTTCATAAAAGGAGCAAGCAACGGTTGAAACCAATCTATTAACTTTCAGACACTTTAGAAAGTTTTATTGATCAACTACTGAAGAGAAACAGAAATGATAAATATGCGATTTTAGTCAATTTACAACTACATATTAGGATGAACCTAAGAGATAATTTTTTTAGCTCCAGAGTCGAGTGCTTAACATGTGTTTATTTGCGAGAGACGCAAAAAACGGTCCCTTCATTGCTACGAACAATATTGTAGGTGGTAAAAATACTTAATGGACCAAATAAAATTCCTGGCTATAGAGATCGATGTAGTTAATGAAATTACTATATATGTGCCGCCATAACAACTGAAAGAGTTGTTACTAAATACTAGTATGTCACCCGTGAAGATCCGTGCAGTCTCGGACCGTTGAATTACCTTTGAGTGTCATTTAACTTTAATATGTTAAAAGCACCACTCAAATTCATAGCTTTCTTTACTGAAGCATTTAGGCGACGTTCTGCAGATTCCCGTTTTAGGATTCGTTTACCCTACGGCCCAGTAATATATCTTTATTCCGTAATTCCAATAACTCCAAGGTACGGGAATAACACTAATATAGAATGCCTCATTTACATTGTCCTACAGAATACTCGACTTATGGAATAAATTTTAAGAGAACAGCTATCTCGAAACGACCGAACTGATACTGGATCATTTTGTTATGGGTCTATTTATGTATATGAGTGAACATTCATGAATAGTCGTAATCTAGTCTCAGTGAGCCTATGAGCAGTTGCATATGAATTTACAAATTCATATGTGAATAAATACTCCGTTCCCAGCCTGACTATCGACATAAAGAGACCCAGATTGCTGTTCTCATCTTATAAGATATTGCATATGTAGAGGACTCATTTCTTAATGTTTGAACCAAGATCAAAACATGAGCCACCTATTCATAATTATTATTGAATGATCGCTGATAGATTTCGTGACACTACAGACCCACTCCTGAAATAGTAAAGATAATCGTAATGTCTTTTTTATACTTATTAGACTGGAGAGAAGTAATCTAAGGATTTTAACGGGATATTGTTCTATTAGAGTTATAGATATGATACCGAACTTAACCAGGCTATTTTAAACTTAGCCCTAGTTCCGTGGAACAGTTTTGAAATCATCGTATTAACTTAGTCACATACTTTTTCCTTTATAGCAAGTCTATACCCCTTGAGATGCTAGTGTTATGTATACACTAGTATATTTTGATTTCTTAGGTCTTATTGTAAATCCCCAATCGATTTCTGCAAAGATTTTCTGTAATGTTCCGCAAGACCATGTGAAACATGGTTCCTAACCTAAATTTTTAAAAAAGTTTATAAAAAGGTTTTCAATGAGGCCTACAAAGTCAAGGCCTTTCATTGTTAATCCTTAGGTGTATTGTACGAGTAAGTAAACGAAAGTTTTACCCTAATAGAGACAAATGTGCATACAGAATATTGTATTAGTTGAAAAGCAGCCAAAAAACCTTGACATTATAGAGAAGAAAAAAACACAAGTTGAAAAACCAGCAGCAAAAGAAAATAAAGTCTTAAACGGAAATCATGACATAAGGAGTAAACAAACCTACAGTTACCACATATTTAAAATACTCATACAAATATAACTTCATACGTATATAAATATATCCACAGATATTTGAATTTAATTATATATCGTTATTTTAGATAGCAAATGTGTAGATATTAAATTTTAGTTTTTAATTTGCAACTTTTAAATCTACTTATGACTTTTTCCGTTATATCGTTAAAGTCGGCTTTTCGCGATCACATAAGTAACATGATCTTTCAAAATTTTGTGTAGAAGAGTGCGGATGGAATTGTCTAAACGCAATATGTAATGAAACCATCACACATTAAAAGAGAATACGGATGGAAAATTTGACAGTCGTATGGCTCTCTTTATTTTTTGAAATTATTCAAAAATTCCTTTTGCTTTGATTTTTTCTTAAAAACGTCAAAAAATGTGGTCTGTCGACAGTCGCTTAATTTTAATTCGTCGCTCGCGCTTTTTGTGTGATTTGTCGACAGCGGTTCCAATTGTAATTAAGCTGTAAGAGCGATGTTCCCGATGCAAAACTGAGCAATATCAACACATTTTACAATTTTCTACCCCATCCTTTTAAGTAGACAGTAGACTTTGAATGTACGGAAAGGTTGCAACCCATCTAAAGGAGGAAAAATCTCCAACAGGTGAGAGACAAAAAGCCGATTGAAATTCAGCTGAGATTTAGAGTGATTTTGACAAATCTCAAAAACAGATTCTTTTAGAAAACTACGATCACTTTCCAGGGATTTATTTTGTATCACATACTGATAAATTATAAAAATCCTTTAGTCAGAAGTAATTGTAATATTTGTATATTTATTATTCTTTAATATAAAATTACCTTGAAGTCTTTTATAAATGTGAAAAGAAGGAAAAACAACAAATATTTATGGTGAATTTTTTCATTTTAACAAAGTCACACGAACAAAAAATATATATTCTTTAAAATCAGCACAATCTGTATAAACAAAAAATAATAAAGGAAATCTTCTAACTACTTGTACTATATATAATACCCATTCATTATATCGCTTATTTACTACAAGACTGGTATAATAGCAAATTTTATTAATGAAAATCAAATTTTCTAAAAGATAATTTATATTGAGGCTGGGGGAAAATGTGGGTCGATCCTCATGTAATATGTTGAATGGATCTATTTTTACACAAAATTTTACGAATTGTAAACATTTAAATAATTTTTAAATGTTTATTTATATTAGGGTTAGGACTATGTCACGGCCGATCAAGGATCATCTAGGCACCGTATGTTTAACATTATTATGAGCACAACAAACCTTATCGGGAGGTTCAGATTTCAAATGGATTTGTCCCTGGGATAATACAAGATCATATACAAAATTTCATTGAATTATATATCTTCCAAATGGCGATAAGTAGTTTCATTACAGACGGACGGACAAAGCTAAATCTGAAAATAATCCTAAGCCGATTTTAGGATAGGATCAATATTATTGTGCGTTATAAACCCAATATAGTGAGAAGTGGTGGCTGTAGTGTGTAAATAGTAAAATTGTCATTTAATGCCGTTTTACTTAAAATTACAATTTTTTATTTATGCCATTTTTGTAGTAAATAAACGATATGTTTTTGTGCCAAAAAATTTAAAAACGTCATTTGATGTTTTTTTAGTATAAAATTTGTCAAATCGTCACGTGTTTAAATGTATTGCTAACAATTTTTATCCTTTGGGGAATACGACTAACACTGTGAAAACATGTAGATGACTCATGTTTTGAGCTTTGTTGTAACTTTATTTTGTAAGGAAATAATTTAAATATTTTAAAAATAAGAGTATTCATTATTTTTATATCCTTCACCTTCGTGAGAAGGGTATGAAGTCGAAGTGCTTTGTGTATCTTACATGCAGGTTGCAATTTTTGTCCATGGATGTTCAGGTCCATGTACAAGTACTTTGTTCAAGTACTCGAGCTATCTTATCTCTTGCCATAGTAGTCATGGTGGGTAAAGACAGGTGTCAGAGCAAGCTCAATCTAACCCGACATAATGTCGTCCAACCACACTACTATGGCTCTGTTGTTTCGGCAGCAGCACCTAGAAGGGACTAATTTTCTATAATATATAATTAAAGTATATATATTCTGGAACCTTATTGTTAGCGGAGTCGATTAAGCAATGTCCGTCTGTCTGTCTGTCTGTCTGTCTGTCTGTCTGTCTGTCTGTATGTATGTTTTTTTGAGGACCCCAGAAATAGGCGACATCCGAATCTTCAAAAAATCTGTTAGGCCTGCTTTCGTGAAGATCGCTATTTAAAATTAGCAAAATAGGTCATAAATAACGTAGATATGAGCAAAAATACGAGACAGCATCTGAAAGTTCATCAAAAAATTGGGATATTTTATTCATGGTGAGACAGAAATTGCTAGAAACAAAAACAAAATACATAATCATACGGTACAGTTTGTTATTGTTTGTTTATGAAAACAAGGCAGAGCGAGAGCAGCAGAGCAAGAGCAGCACTAGTGTGTTGTTATTGGCTAGAAACATGAAATTAAGTATGTGGAGCCTGGCTTAAGTTAGAACTCATGAAAGGGAACTTTTTGGTACTTTTTCGTTTTTCAAAAGGCACTCTTTTGAATTGAATGAAATTAAGAACGTAGAGTCGGAATTAGGTGAGAACCGGAAAAAGTCAACTTTTTTTTTAATATTGAACCTAGAAATATAAAATTAACTATGTAGAGTCTGCATTAGATGAGAACCCATGAAAGGGAACTTTTGGGTACTTTTTTGTTTTTCAAAAGGTACTCTTTTGAATTTTCTATAATATTGAATCTAGACACGTGAAATTAAGCATGTTGAGTCCAAAGTAAGTGAAGTAAAAGAGGACTTTTTGGTACTGACTGTTTTTTTACACAACATGGTCAAGCGTATATATGATTTGGCACAGCCGAATATAGAACTCTTTTTTTTGTTACTTATGATAATACTTACTTACACTAGATCAATATCATGTAAATAAGTAGAACAAACATGAACTCCAAATAGTCAAAGTATACTAGAGGAAGAAAAAGCCATCCGGGCTTTAATTAATCAATATCGGTATTCAAACGAAAGTATTGATTTCGATATAAGATATGGGAAAAATCGGTTGACTTACAATACTCTTAATATGAAGTCACCCTGAGAAAACGACTTTAACGCTCATTGCTGACTTAATAATATCAGGTGATAAATTCTGACATTCGAAAGCGATCAAAATTTCTAATTATTTTTTAAGATTTCGATAGCTTTCGAATGTCATATTTGCCTCCAGTTTAGTGATGCAATTCGACACAAACAAGTTTTGTAGGAATCAAAATCATCTGTTTATCAAATTTTATGAGGAAGAACCCCAAATTAGCTTTAAAGGGAAGGGAGCTCGAGGCAGTTAACCTGACAAACCCAAAACCATTTGACGCAACAAAAGCTGAACTAAAAATAAGTGTGAGGGAATACCATAAGGCCTCTTGGAATAATGAAACAGTAGGTAGAACCACGAAGATCCTATGGGGTGACACTGATGAGAGCAAGACGAAAAAATCTCCTCAAAATGACCATGTCGGAAGTTAGTATGATGATATTATCGTGAGTGGACATATAGAATTACAAGCACATATTTGCAAAATTGGACATGAAAAATCAGACGAATGTAGAGCATATGGAGAGGACAGTAAAACTCTGGAGCACTATCTTTGCCACTGCCAGGCATTCGTCGAAGTTAAATTCAAGTATATTGGAAGTGATCTTATTCCGGAAATAGCATTCCTGACTAACACTGATTGGAAGAGATTTAGGAGTTACGATCAGGAAACAGAGTTTTTTTTTTTTAATTCATGCTAAAGCCGATTTTATAGTTTACAATAGGAAAAGAAGTTTTACTTTTACTTTGTAATTTTTAAAACTTAAGTACTATTTATTCCTTAAGGAAGATCTATAAAACCAGGTATTAGTCACACTAATTATGATAATGTTGTATTTTTTTGGAACTTGGGTGCTTAAGTTTTTGTTTTGGTACTTTTTTAATTCTGTAACTGCAATATTTTCATCCCCCTGAGTCATATTACCTTCATAAACTTCCACATGTTGGTGTGCTTGCAATCCGATGATATAAGAACAAATAATCTTACAGGAGTCTAAATAGGTAATGTCAAAAATATCCTTAAAATTATTTAACTAGGGGGGTAAACCAGAGAGCCATATAATCAGGTACCACGGTAATTGCAGGGCAAACTTTCGTACTTTGTCTTGTCCTAGTTATTGGTCCGTTCGAAATGCACGTGGATACTCTAGTTTAAATCCAACCTCAGGGGAAACTATGAGTTAAAATACTGCTACATGGTGAAGTCTATATTTTTTGACAAGTGCGGTACTTTGGCCGAAACAATAGACACCCGGAGGAGAAGTAATTGTGGGATTACGAGTTAGAAATAAGTTGGTGTCAAGTGTATATTATCCGGGATAAATTGGGGGCTTCACCTACCCGTATACATATTGCGAGTGTGTCGGATGATTCATTCAATAAATTGTCCCTTCTCGATAAGGGACAGCAATGGTCAGGGTTTAGATAGTTTGAATACAAATTAAGGGAAATCTATTGTTATTCAATAGGTAAGTGGTTGTAGTCTAGTAAACCGGAGGTGGTGGGTTCGATTCCCACCTGAGGCACTCGTTAAGGAGCGCACAACAGGCCCGATACAGGCCTAGGTGAATTTCTTCAGATTTGATGTATATATGTACATCCTCCTTTCTAACTAACTAATTAACTAACTAACTAACTAACCAATTAACTAACTAACTAACTAACTAACTACGTAAATGAGAATCTATAAAACGGAATTTTTTGGAACTTTTTCGTTATTCACCTTGTACTTCTTGAGTTTTCTAACCCAGTAGATGAATATCCATAAAATGGATAATTCTAAGATATCTTGAATCTGCGGTCAGATTTAGATTCAGCATATTAATAACTATAATATCTACTGGGTATTTGGGCAAAGAATAACAAAAACAAAAAACATATGATTGTCAGAAAGGAATTTAAGGAATGCATTTGGAATTTAACAACTGTAAACAAAACAAGGATTCGGCGCATATTAGTCTATCTCTCTCTTTTCGTATGTATTTTTTCACCACAGACTTTAACTCTCCTTAAAGCAAATAGAATGCAAAATACTAAGAAATTCACCATAACCGTTGTTTGCTGCCATCAATAATTGTAGTATAAACGTTGTGATTCTAACAAAACTACCGTTAGTTATTCGAGAAATAAACATTGCAAAGGGTTGTCGGTTTCAACCTTGACGCTATATTCTCGTGCGTTTTAGAAAACATTTAAAATAATATTGACAATGTTTTGTAAGCAATTCTAGTGCTTCTAACGGTAAATTTCATTTAAAATGTTTCAGTTAAGGGTGGATTGTCGTGTGTAACGGGACATGGTTTTGAACACACGGACGAATGTTTAAGGAATGTGAATTAAAATCATAATAAATATAAAGAAATTAATTTAAAATTATTCGGTGTAATAGTGAATTAAGTGAAATTATATGTGAAAGAAATGTTGCATGAATAATTTCCAAGAAAATATATGTGAAATAAATGTGTGCATAAAGAATATAATGAAAATATACATAATTAGTATTTTTAATTAAATTATAGAAAAAAATAGTTCGAAATTGTAAAATTCAAAAACTGTGAATAAATTTTTGAAAAAAAAAAATATATTTCGTATAAATTATTATAAATGTCCTTCAATAGTTTGGCAAGTGTTTGTGTTTAACTGAAAATCTATTAAATAAAATTCTAGTATAAAACATGTCATTTTTAAAATAAAACTTAAATAAGTTTGAAATTGAAAGAAACAACAAAAGAAATACGAAATTCAATTGTCTTTAATAGTAGTGTTACGCAAATCTAGTTCTTCCTACCGTTTCTAACAATATATACATTGTAATATACTAAATATAAAGAACGTGTGAGTAATAGTAATAATAAAAAAAGAAAGAAATATTTATTATTTTTTATCGATTTTCAATTCAGTTTGTTACGAATAATATTTACATTGACATCACTTCCTTGCCGGTTAAACGTTTATGGCGAAGAATTGTTGTAAAGGAAATAACTTAAATTGATAGTCATTTATTTAAATAAAGTTTTGCTTTTAAAAGGTTTCTGAAAAAGTTTACGATTTCTACTATGACATACGATACGTTAAGCAATTAAAAATTTAAATATCTTGAATAATATAAAAGATATGACAATTGCTTTGACAACTACATACACATAGTATTACGTACATAATAGATATGTACAGACATATGTAATCTAATTATATATTCAAAACTGAATCGATTTCATAGACATATTGATATAATAGGGAGTGTTTTTTTAATTAAGAAATATAACACATATAAAGTTGAATAAAAAATATAATTGGTCAATTCACAATCGATGTCGTATCGTTGTATGTCATAAATATTTTTCAAATAATATTTTTTGAAACAAAAACAAATCAATAATAAAAATAATTACGCAGTACTACGATACAACCGTACAACACCGATTGTGAATTGGACAAATGTTAATACATAAAATATTATTATGTTCCATTAATTCGAAACGTAAAATATCAGAAGTTGAAATTGGTTTATAAGACAAGTATAAGATTTTTTCGTTTTTTTTTTGCATATACCAATCTAAATAAAAAACAAAGTACTTCCAAAAGATTAACATCTATTACCACTTTAAAAGTAGCACTAGGTGAATTTTTTACCTTCTGTGGAAGTGATGTTATCCAAAGAGGCGAAAAGAATCCGTTTTTATGGAAATTTTTTGAATTAAACTAATTTTGTTTTGAAGTTAATTGATAAATGCGTGTTAATAATAAATTTATATTAATATTATTTGAGTCAAATTAGTTGTACTCTATAACACTACAATTTCACTTACTAATAACTTCCAAAAAAAACCTAAAATTAATTCCTAAGAAAGACTTCAGATGTGGTAAATTTGGAATCAAAAAAAGGACATCACTTATATAACAAGCTTGTGTAAAAATCATCATTTCCTTAGGTCTTTTTTAGTACTTCCATGGAGTAAATTCTACTTCTTTTTCGCTTCTTTGGAAGTACTTTTTTTGCTGTGTATTTTTTAATGCACTTTATTTTATTGTATAAGTTTTTTATTATTTTGGTCAATTTTTTCAATATAATTTTGCGGTCCTAGGAAGAATACATATATTCGGAATCTGTATATTTAATGGAGTCGTCTTAGCCACGTCCAGCAGTCGTCCATTCTATTTTAGGGTAGTAATTTTACAAACACAGAGTGAGTTGTTAGAAGACTCACCACAGCCCCTTTGTGTACTCACACGCAGGGATAATTTTCGGTTCCACCACTCCATGAATAAGCACTATGCTCAAGTAATCGAGCTACCTATTTGCTGATCATTGCTGCCCCGTTGCTTAATTTGCGTAACATCGCTTGCATTTACGACCACGTAGATGTGATCGTCTCTGTTGACTCGGCAACATCATTTAGATGCGTAAGGCCCATTTCAAGGTGGTAATTTTCTAAAGACAGAATGAATTGGTAATCGGTTGACCAAAATACAAATCCATCAAATAAGCACCTACCTATTTCACGGTGGTAATTTTACAAACACATAGTGAGTGAGTGCATGTCACACAAACGCAGGGTGCAATTTTCGGACATGGTTCGACAGCTCCACGAATGAATCAAATAAGCCAAAATACAAGTTCTTACTGAGAACACAGTGTGGAAAATCTAATATGAACAGAGCAGTGCCTGAACATAACGGGATCGAGAATAAATGTTTATATTGTCAGCTCAGAGCAATTCTCATTTGTTCGCCATATACAAGAGAAAATTTCTAAACATTCATACGAGTACTTGTATTTGTAGGGCTAAATCCATATATGTATGTAGAAGCATCCTGTATCTTATTCTGAACTCATCTCAATAGACTTCATTGTGTTTCAGTATTTTAACCAACATATTCTTCCCGCGATTTTGAGTTTAAACCACAGCCACAATCTGCATTCTAATTCTATATCTACAAGACAAAGTACGAAACTGTGAACTGCGGGCTAATGGTTCCCCTCTGATTCGATTTCCATTTCAAATCCAGAGAAAGAACGAAGGTATATTTGACACGATCAGACTAAAGAAACTGAAAGCAATGTTTTTTTGCACAGATTACAATCACACCTAAATGGGGAAATTTATCAATTTAATATGTCGTATGTATGTTGAAAAGAGTTTTCAGAAGACCGCAGATGTCGGGGAAAGCCGAATCTTCTATAGAGAGGCTTTTGAAAAGTTTACTATATTACGTTCTAAGTAATAAGTAGTAAATTTTGCCACAAGACTTTTTTTTGGAAATTATTAGAATTAGATCAAAATTTCCTATCACTTCTATAGAAATTTATATCTTGTTTATATACCCACTTGAATATCGGTATTCAAACATTATTTTAGATATGCATATATAAATTTTATATTAATATGAATCGGTCCATAATTGACTTTAGTTTATTTTTAGTTTTTCAGATTAACTTTTGAAAATAAATTAAAGTAACATAATTTATTGGCAAATGCCATATCGGTTTAAAACAAATGTTTGTAAAAAATATTTTCAGAGATTTTTTCAGATTAGTAGTCGATAACTGTAAAAGCTTCAATACAAAACCCTCTTTTAAAAATCATTTATGTTTTTTATTTACGGATCGACCGATAATTGGTCACAGCTCCCATAAAGAGTCTACTTCCGAAAATCACTTCTTGGTAACTATGTCTAAAAAACTAGATAACATTAAGTAACAAGAAAAAAGTTTGACATATCTTTTCCAATTGAACCTGTCATTTCAAGGTTTATGAGTCCATCTTTTCAAAAGGAACAAAAATAGGTTTGATGTAAAAAATCTATGGAGTAAAATAGTTAAAAATCTAAGTTGATAGATGAAAACACAAATAATGATATTATTTATACATTTTGGTGTAAAGGTTATGGACTTTATAATTTTCAACTGATTTCAGTGTTTAATATGGTATATGTCTTATCAAGTTGTTTTTAATTTCTTTCTACTAAAACTAATTATAATATTTAGATTTTAATATAATTTTCCAATTGGGTTTTAGTTTTTTTCTTTCCATTTGATATTTATCATTTTATTTATCTGAGTTTAATTTCATAATTAATTTGCAATTGCTACATGCTCTCGCACACAAAAAAAAAAAAACAAGCACATCAATCATATTACGACTAAATTGAATTTAAGACAATTTATTAATATAAAAGGAAAAAAAGCAAAACCAAAAAATATTAAAAACCAATAATGTTAGTTTAAATACAGTACATATTTGCTTTTATTGTTGCTGTTTACATAACTGTATATATCGCCATATAAAATGACTAATGGTCCAAAATAACAAAATAGCGTTATATTAGTATATCGAAAGTTTGATTTCTTTAAAGACAGATAAGGAATTTAGTTACATCCATTTTACATTATGCCGACGTAACAGCTGCTTATGTTCATATAAAAATATTTACTAAAATTTGTAAAACCAAAAAAGCAACGAAAGGAGTAATGAAGTCCCTATATATGTACATATGTACATTGAGGTGGCAGCAAACAAGTTTATTTTCAGGTCTAATATAATACATTTGATCCAGGTGAAATGTTTTTTTGTCGCAACTAATGTCAAGCACCTTAAAATATTAAGAAATCAAACTATTGTAGATTTTACTATTTCGCTACAGGTAATTTTATCTTGATGAACCATTCCCATCTTGCTGTAATTGCAATTCGGTTAAAAGAGGTGGTACCAGCACCTCTGGTCTGTGGTCTATAAACTGGTGGTGTCAAATGTATCGTTGGCCTTTTCATGGAATGATTTGAACTTCCTTATCTGATATCATGGGATCCGGTTGTTCGCAAGGCAGAATTTAGAGTTTTGTTTGCTTCTGCCGGTTATTGGAGAGGTGCTCTAAGAGAGAACGTTCTGGTACAGCCAGCTTAAACTCAAAGAAGAGAAGGTTAGGTTGATAGGAGGATGTATACTACATCAAATCCGAAAAAATACACCTAGGCTACTATGGGACCTGATGTGCGCTCAGTATAATGAAAAAAAAAATGAACTGAATGAATTATTTTTCAGTGTTCAGAAACTCAGTTTCCTGAACGTAATTCCTAAGTGTTAGTCAGGAATGTTATTTCGGGAATAACATCACTTCCAAGATATTTGGATCTAACTTCGACAAATGCCTGGCAGTGGCAAAGTACTCCAGAATTAACTGTCCTCTCCACATGCTCTACATACGCCCAATGTTGCATAGATGTGCTAGTAATCCTGTGTGTCAACTCAGAATACGTACCATCATACTAACTTCAGACTTGCTCATTTTGAGGAGATTTTTCGATTGGGCTGGTACCCTTATGATGTGAACCTTATCTCTGGGAGAGTATTCAGTTAAAGCTACCAGATATATTCTGTGTCTGGTATACGATGAGGCACGTCCGATGATTGTGTATAACCTTCCAATATATCCAGTGCACATTGATGACGTGTCCTACACATGGAACCACTTACACCCAAGCTGAAGGTACGCTGAACTCCCTGTAGGAGTTTGATATTTCACTTTTTGTCTAAAGCAGTCCACTAGATTATTAAATCATAAGTATGCTAGAATTGGTTTAATTACACTCTTGAAAGAGAACATTGGTTAAAGGACTGATATATGGTGAAATCTATATTTATAGATAAGTTCGGTGCTGTTGCACAAAAGAGAAGAGATTACCTTTAGAAAAGTGATTCTTGTGCTAAGCTTTGGGAATGAATTGATATCTTGTTTACCATAATAAGAGAGCCGGATGTTTATCTTAATGGATATGTCGAATAAGTGAGAAGTGTGATGGGGATCTTATATAAGAGTTAACCCTAAACATTTCTAGACAGAGAATTGTGTCAAGTATGTTTGGGGCTCAAGTTCTCGATTAATGCGCTTGTACATGAACCGGCGGAACCATGTAAAAAAATTGTCCCCTGCCTTCCCTGTGCAATGTACTCAAAGAACAGTGTTGAGTCGCGTTTAGCTCACCCTAGTGTCAGCGTTAAATAGGCCTTTTGGCTAGACATTACGTTATAAAATGCAAATTTTTGATTAACATTATTGTTTATTTAATTTTAAAGGATTTTTAAAGTATCGGAAAGTCTATTGATTAGTAAATAGAATAGTCCACAGACTAGTCAATAGAATAGTAAACAAACAAGTTCATAGACTAGTTAATAGACCAGACCATAAATTAGTTAAATTAAAGAATAATTTATACAAGAACTAATTCTATCACAACTTCTTGATATACGAAACTGACATGTTTTTGATCGGCATTTTTTTGTCTGGCATTTTTTTTCAAATCCTATGTGTAGACATCTGATGTATAATAGGTGTATTCTATTACTATTGCTTTTGTAAAAAGAATGTAAAAAAATAATAATTTTTTTTTGCAATGTGGCAACAAAAGTATAAAACTGAATAAAATGACTGAATGACTGGCATAAACAACACAACATAAAACAACAATATTGTCATCAATGTAAATATTGTCTGACATACTTACAAAAAACAAATAATAAAACTTTATAAAATAGCAACAAATATACAAACATATACTGAAGAAGCAAAAGAGAAAAAAACAATAACAATAAAGGTGTGTTGTTGGTATCATACATACATACATACATACATACATACATACATACATACATACATACATACATACATACATACATACATACATACATACATACATACATACATACATACATACATACATACATTTGTACATATATTACAAACATCTATGACGACAATAATAACAACAATGTATGGATAAAAAGGAATGAATAGAGTAGAGAACAATAATAACATGGCAACAAAGAGTATTTAGTAATGGCGTCTGTACAAATGTAATAAAACAAACAAATAAAAATACATTCATACGTAAAAACAACTAAATACACAAATATACCTACATTCATCTATAACTGTAAAACCATATGTATGTATATTTGTGTGTCTTACACAGTAGTACATCTATACGTATGAGTATTTTTCAAATTGTTTTTTATTTACATACCCATGTACGTACAAATGTAAGGATATGTAATATAACACATTATCAGCTGTTAACAATTATTAGGTTTTTTTATTAAATATTTATTCATGATACAAACACTTAATGTATGTTAATATACATACATGCGTAAATACATAGTCAGGTATCGTTTAAAATATTTAATACGTATTTTTATGAATACATATTGATGGAAATGGAAAAACTGGCCCGTTTTTTTGGAGGGAATTAATTTCATGTCCAAAAACTATTTTTTTAATAGTTACATACTTAATAGCATCATATCATGTATTTTATTATACCTTTAATAAGATGAAGGGTTCCGGTTGTTAAAAATATTATAAGGATCAGTATATACCTCATAATGTCAGTTTACTGGCAACCTGTCCTCACTCGTCAATGATTTCACTATAGGAATGGAAAGGCGAAATGTTGGTAAACTGGATGTTTACCAAAAAACCAAATAATAACAAGTGTAAATGTATAGTCGGGCGTAGCCGGCTATATGATACACTACACCAGCCAGTGTGTTAAAAATGGGGATTATTTAAAAAACAAAGCTTTTAATTTGTTTTTTAACTTTATTTCGGAATATTTTTACTTTTTTTTTGGAAAAAAAGAGATTTTTACAAGAGGGCTCAAATGGGAGTAGGGGAAAATATGGTCCTATCCTTATAAATGTTAGTAGGGGAAGTTAAGTCTACTTCAAAGTTATTTGTATAGAATTGAAAAGTGTTATTAGTGTTTGTAAGTGAATTTTGACCTTTAAGTCATTTTCTGCAGGGGACTTTGTATGAGGGCTAGGATCAATTGAAGCACTAGCATTACAAAAATTAAAGTTCTATAAAACTAAAAACTTTCTCGACTTTTGTTGACATAATAGAACATTTAACTTAATTATGAGCCCAAAGGCCCTATTTGGGGGGGTACGGTTGTCGAAATAATGGACCGATTTTAACCATTTTCAATAGGCTTTGTCCTTGAGACAAAGGAAGCGTGTGTGCCAAATTTCATCCATTTTAATACTGTTGAGGACTTTGACTCCTTTGATAATAATAATAATAATAATACCATCTTCATCACTTATCCCAAGAAGAATTAAGCAGTGGTAGTGGAAAAGCTAAATGACAGGATAGCTTAACTATACTGAATACACCAATCTTATTAAGGAATATAGTACAATCCCAGGATACTTCGAAGATTATATCGGATGCTCTCTTAACCTCTGAGACAAAGAGAACCTGATATCCCAATTAACTGAATACATAGAGAAAACATTCCTCATGTCTTCATATATACTGGCAAAGTCGAAGGAAAGGGTGTTAGATAAGAAGCCCCTACAAACGTGGAAGAAGACGCTAGACGGTTAAAACAAAAGCCGCAACAAAATTCTAATTCACTATTACAGTGAATAAAAAAATAGTAAACCAAACAGTCGCTTATGATGTGATTGCTCCCTGAGAAACTTAGGGAAAAGTATTAGTCCTCTCTGGGACATCTCTAAATTAGGACTGATCAAGAAGAGAAACTTTCTGTGCTCTCAAAATCTACTGCATACATAAAAATAGAGAAATTCAGCGGGGACACTTCTGGTAATAAGTATACATAGAGCAGGATTCCAATGTTGGACTTGCCAAGAACAGAGGTCTAGTTTATTTTGCTTTTAAAGGTGTCTATTGGAAATGGTCGTCGAAACTTTGACTGTGTCCACAGCATCATTATCCACTACAAATAACATTGATGAGGTAAATTCAGGAAGCGGGAATTTGAAACTTAGGAATGTAAAAGAAGGTAGCCAATAAATTTAATTTCCATTTCATCTAGACTACTTCTACAGAAGCCATTATGTTATAAAATACCCAGTAATCACAATATTTAAGTTGTTAGACGGCGAAATAATTTAAGGTGCTTTGTTTGGTTTATTATTCCATTTTGTATTGGAAAGTTTATGGAAGTTGATTGTATGTTTTGAGCTGAATTCTGCAGCTCGTCATCCCCTTTAAGGACATTCTTGAGCTAGTATTAATGTAGAGTATACACCTAAAATCTCCTCCAACCCACTTTTCTTTGTTTGGCTTCGTATACGGAATGGTTCCTTTGGGAGCGATAATCTTCCAGTGTACAATATTCTAAAATAATAAAACTTAAGTTTGTTCAAAAGATGGGTTTGGGAGTTCAATAATTGCGGTTATTAGCATAGCTATTTACTTGGCTTACTAATCCTTTGGAATTCAGCTTTGCAAAATTTAATTTTTTATTATTTTTTAGGTTGTGTTGTGGTTGTAGGATAGAGAGAACAGTGTTTGTGGACATTTGATTTAAAACTTTTTATATCGAAAGTGAATACCTCTGCAGGAAGTTTATTCCACGGCCAATCCACCACAAATGGATGTATTCTTAAAGAATGACGTGTGTTACGCAAGAATATACGGGTATCGGGAAGAAATTCCCTAATTTCAGAGGAATACATTCCATTGTAGTATCAATAGAAATCTGAAATACACCCCACGTTGCGACGGTGTTCCACTGAATCAAAAGAGTTGGATACCCTACTGTCACCGATTAGTACCTTCGCCCTGTATCGTCCTGTACGCGGTCGAGTAGCTCCAAAATAGAGTTCGAAGCTCCCGCCCATATATGAGAGTTGTATTCTATTTTCGGTCGGATATAAGTGGTGTAGATAGTAAGAAGATCAGATGGAGTAAAGTATGTCTTACATCGTTTTAAAAAACCGACACAGTTGAATGCTTCTTTCAACACTTAAAAAATGTGTTTAGTCCAGCGGACATCGCACTTGATTGTGTTCTCAGTGATCCTATAATAAGGATTGGCATACGATCTAAAACATTGTCCAGAAGTAAGCAGTTCAAATTCCTGTTTAGTGATTTCTATCACTCTATAGAATAGGTTAGGAGTCTTAAAAATTCAGGTTACCAGTTTAGCTAAGGCAAATGTAAATTGCCGTAATGACATGTTCAAGCTGGCCATAGGGTTGTGTTTCGCTGATTGTTTGGTATTAACAAATAACATACTTTAAATTCATATTTGAATTGCAAATTGTAGGATTACAATATTATTATCCACAATTTCTTCGGTGTAAACATTAGGTTCTAGTAATAAAATTTTGAAAAAAGAATTAAAGCTTACATTCTGTTGATCTTTTTTTTACTTTGTATCAAATAAATATTTAATAAACTACAAGTATCGTATTAAATGGGTGTGTTTGTCTGTATTTAGATGAATTTTATGCCGGATTAATTTTGTAACTTTTTTTGTAATACTAATACTAATGCAAATAAAAGAAGGGACTACTTAAGTCCTGTCAATATTAAATGTCGATTTAATAAACACAATTACGAAAAAGGTTTAATCAAAACACACATATTGTATAGCATTAAATACGAGTGTGTGTGTGTGCGAGTTTGTGAATTGGCTGGCTATCCTTTGCTGTTTTAAATTATGCTTAAATTTCTAAACACAGGCACTCCAATAAATATACATTCTTACATATACATACCAAATACATATGTATGTATAAGCAAATATGTGCATGTGTAATGTGACACATTTTGTATTTGTATGTTAGTAGAGTATTTAAACATGTCCTTTCTGTACTTTCCTTGATAACAAAATTCAAGGATATTTAATATTGTGTCCATAATGATGACAGTCAGCAATTTATATTTTTAGGCTTGTTGTGAGTGGGCTAGTGTAAGTGAATGAGTATTCGTCTGTATGTCTGTTTATTGGCATTCAGATCCTAGTATTTTTATAGGGAATCAATGTGTCCTTTTTAGGAATTTTTCACATTAGAAGCTTCTTCAGCTGTATAATTGGCTAACATACGCATTGAATCCTAGGGATCTTAAAGGACCTGAATATAAAATGGTTCCAGTTTCGCAGTTTTATAGGAAGCCAATGTGTTCTTTCACATTAATTGCTTCTCCAATATTGATTTTAAACGGTTGTGGGCAGCCTGATTCATAAATAAGCAGGGACCTTAAAAGACGATTCTGAATGTCCGCAATGGATCTATTACGTTAAATTAGCACGCAAGGGATCACATGTGAAACCCGGCTTATCAAGACCACATCAAGTAAACAAGCGTTTATTTAATGAATGGTAATAAGTGGGACTAAAAAGTGCCATCTATTATAAGGTACTGAAAACTGGGCAGACTGTGAATGTGTACCGAATCCAACGAATTTGTTTGAAGCGGTTATTGGCCGAAAAACTCCCAGAACTCTCAGAAATCATTAAAGACGCTTCAGAATATCGTAGATGGATCCATAATTGTAACTCAAAGTGGAAGGAATCTCATGTAAATCCCGTTTGAATTGAGTATTGGCGGAAAAACTTTCAAAAATAAGGAAAGTTATGTCACAACCGCCTAACAGTTCAGATATTGACCTGTCCCACTACAGTTTGTTTCCTGGAGTATTAATCTATATGGAAGTGAAAATCCCGAATTCTGAAAAACCATACCGAACTGCAGGGTACTTTTAATCTTGTATGTAGTGGCAACAGCAAAAATAATATTACTGATTGTCTTTTACTTTTCATAACAACATGTTGCAACATTTACATGTTGTAAGTTGAGGGTAAAACAACAATTTAGAATATTTATTAAACAAAATAGAAAAAGAGAAATTTTACAAAAATATAAACTAATAGAAACGGACACACCCTTGCGGAATGTGATGGTGAGATAGTGGTGTCATTGAATAGTTTACATAGTGTATTTATAGGAGTTATATGTGCAAAAATATCAATCGATGTACATATGGGAAACTTATACATATTGTGTAAACTTTTAGGCCTTAGAAAAGTGAGGATTTTTGTAAAATTACTTTTGTTGTTCAACCTTTTGAGTTTTGTTTTTGAAGAGTAAAATAAACAATAATTATTTTTCTCTCCTACAGAGTCAAAAGTTGAAAAACAAAATTTGCTCTGTGTAAATTTACATTTAATGTCAGCGGCTTGTGTTAGAAATCCTAAGTTTTTGGTCCCATTTAAGACGTTATAATAGCGCAAAGATGCCTTTTCTATATATAAGATCTGTTACGTCATCTGAGAGCATATATATATAAAAAATAATGTTTTTGAAGTCTATACACTTCTAAACGGCTGGATCGTTTTTCTTGAAATTTTCACACTGTCTTCCTGTATGCTTGGAAGGAACTATAGGCTACCTGTTATTTCGAAATGTCAATTGGGCAAGGTGCCACGCACATATACAAAATTAGTATTAAAAGTCGCATCTCAGAAACTGCAACATCCATTTGAACACATGTTGAGAAAATGAACAGCCTAGCTACAGTGGGCGTGGCACTTCCCATATAAAGAAATCTTAATTTAGAATATCTGTAAAATTATAACAGCTAGAGTCCTCAATTTTTTCGGAGCCACTTTAGTATCGACTCGAATATTTAGAACAAAAAACTGGCGGACTAGCAATAGGGGGCGTGGCACACCCATAGGAATTACCTACTAAAATTTATTTACCTGGACAACTCTTGTAGTTAAAATCTTAAAATTTTGTACTAATACCTAAGTTCATAAGAATAGTTGATGAGAAAATGGGTGGAATGGCTATAGTGGGCGTGGTACTCTTTATAAGAATAAAATGTTATATCCGTATATCTGAGAATCTATAACGGGTAGAGTCCTCAAATTTTGTCGGAAGCACTTTATTGTCAATGTGATTATTTAAGGAATAAAGAGACGGACTAGCAGTAGAGGCGTGGCACCTCCCATATAAATTGAATACAAATATTCGCCTACCTGGGAAACTATTTGAGATAGAATTTTAAAATTTTGCACGAAGAACATTAACATCCATGTAAACATTTTAGGTTATAAATTGGCGGACTACCAATGGGGGCGTTGCACGTCCTTTATGAATAAAATATACAAAGATTCGTTTATGTGGGTAACTAATAGAGCTAGCTTCTTTATACCCACCTGAACATTTTGGAGACTTTCATTAGGGGGAATGGAAGCGCCATATTAATAAAATAGAAAAAATCGTATGTCTGGGCAACTAATTTAGCAAACATCCTTAAATTTTGCACAAAAACTTTAAAATCAATATTAACATTTGGTATAGTGTTTCTTAATTTACATTGCTTTTAGGGTAGCAAAGCACACTGGGTGTAGCTAGTTAATTATAAAATAAAGTTTTAACCTCTATTACACTTATATTTTTTTAAAGATATCGGTTCAATCATTTCATTCATGATCTCTTGAGTCGTAAGTTCTTAATATTATAAGCTATCAAAAACATAATTTTCCAAAGAATTGATATGATCTGATGAGGGCTAAAAATGTATAGAAATATGTATTAGAATTTCAGAGAGTAGAGTTTTGAGTAGTATGACACTCCTAACTACAAAAATTTATCAAAATTTGTATTAAAGGCTCAGTTAGTTTCTACGATCCGTTCCGTGACGAATCAGCTAATTCCTGTTTTTCATATAAAAACTCTACGGCAATCACACGTCAAAGTACCGACTTATAAAGGTTTCCGTAAGCTAAGAACTAATCAGCTGATGCAACGTAAGATTTAAGTTCTTCTGAATCATTTCAAAAAATGAAAAGAACCATATGACTGTCAAATTTTTCATCAGTATTTTCTCGCAATGTGTGATGGTTTCATGACATATTGCGTTTAGACCCCAGATCGGCAAAGAGCTTTGTGAATAGCTTTCTTGCACTTTTAATTTCATGAGCTTGCACATTTATAAAAAACAATAAAAACCAATAAGAGAACTTATTTTTTACTCTCTGCCGTTGTATGGTTTACACGATCCCATCCTTACTCTTTTACGATCCCATTCTTACTCTTTTACAAAATATTTTGACAGTTCGTTTTACATGTGTGCTCGTGTAAAGGCGGCTTAAATAGTTTGTTTTGAGGTTACCGCCTTATTATAACATTATTATACAATGTTTGGTTAAAAAAACCATTGATAATATAAAAATTTCATTAAAGACGAGATTATAAAGGAATCATGAACTATATAGGACTACATATCTTAAAAAATATATAAGTAAAATAATAAAAAAAAAAAATAATTCCCACACTAGCTTCATATAAAATCAAATGCTAAAAATATAGTCGTTGGAAATTGAATACATAATTAATTTTAAATGAATGGTTTACAATTTCCAAGAATATTCAAAATTGCCAATGATAATAATGGCTATATAAATAACATTTTTTTAACAAAAAATGCCACAAACCATTAAAATTAGCTGGAAACTGATTCTTAAGGAAAATTAACAAAAAAAAAAATATATTTCATTTTAAAAATTTACAAAGGATTTGTAAAACAAAAAATGCAGTTAAAATTCATCAGAATTAAGACAAATTGAATTCAAAACCTTATTTGGCATCCAAGAATATACGACTTAAATTATTAATACTTAATATTTCATCGAAATGGGGCCAGACTAAATGAAGATAGAAATTGTAAAAATATTTTTTCATTTATTTATGAATAATAATTGAAATGTGTTCATCAGTTTGAGGGTTTTAATATAATGTTCGATAAATTAAGTTAAAATATAAAATAATAACATTATCCTATGGGTCAATCATTGGTTTTGATCTATCTACAATTAGGTTGTTTAACATCTGCTTGAGCATAAAATCATCAAGATTTTATGCTCATCCTTAGGCAGAGATCCTAAGGATGTAAAGTAGGGGCACACATCAAGGTGGTAAGCTGTTTAAATTTTATGAAACGTAGCTATAAATAATCTACTCAGAACATTGGTCTGCAAGCGTATGCCGTTTTGGTAGCAGTATAAAGACTTCAACTGTATACGATATCTTAATAAATCGAGGAATCTTTCAAGACGATGAAGTATTGACAGAAGTAATGACGATTCTATTCTATATAGACAGAAACTTAAATTGCTTACTCCTTGACAAAGTTCTAACGGAAATGTTAATCCTTATAACAGGCCTCTAAGAAGTTTAATTCACAGATTAAATGCAATTGGTGTAAGGTCATACAAACTATACTGATGCCCACACTCAGAGAAAAAACATGGTTGTGGTTACCATGTTCTAAGAGCAACATATTATGGTTAAAATTATGATTGTAGTCTAGATATATTATGGTTATTGTAACAATTTTAAAATATTATATTATGGTTGAAATCAGCTAAAACATTTTATCATAAAATTTGTTATATATCATAATATTGTTTGTTATACTTGACTATTTTATATGTATTCGAAATCAAATTTATTTTAATTACTATCAGTACAATTACAGTTTCTAAAAAAGTAAAAACCTTCATTACTCAAACCGATTTACAAATTTTAATTTAATTCCCAAAAACATAACTACATTATTCTATACAAAGTGAAATACTTATACATATAATGTTATAAACCAAATAAGAATTATTTCAACTCATTTTATTGTCGCTTTAGACAACACACACAAATTAATATGTGTGAGTTGTGTGTGGCTAAAGTTGTTTTGTTGTTGTAGCAACAGATATAGAACAACAAAACATATAATGGTTATTTATAACCACATAACATATAATGGTTATGCAACATATAGCAACATAACATATAATGGTTATCAGTTAGTTGAAATATTTGTTAGTAACATAATATGTTTTAGCCGTTACCGTTATTGAAAAAATAATTATTTTTCAGTGAATCATACTCAAATTTATAATTGCCATGAACATGAAAATGATTACAGTAACAACAATATTGTTTAAATAGAATTAAAATAACAATTATATGTTTTTGATAACAATATATTGTTACAGTGAACATAGTTTAGTTATAGTAACCATGTCGAACTATGTTTTTTCTCTGCGTGCAAGAATTATAGATGCGATAGCCTGTCTCCCAGCTGATGTTGATTATTGTCCTCCTAAACCCTTGTTCTAGAGAAATTTTGGTTTTACTATCTTCGAAAATTCAAGACTGGGGAGAATATGTCGCGCTTACAACCTTTCTTTATATGATTGGTTTCAAAAGAGGAAAGCGATTTGTTGTTGGATGGTCCCGAACTACCTATTTAACCGACCACTTAGGGTAACATGTGCTTATGCTACGAGAAAGTCAATCATCACCCGACAAATAGCTTATGTTTGTTTTTTAAGTGTTTGCTCCCCGTCTTTTTCGGATGCATTAACTCTTCGCCAAACTACGAGTTCGGGATCAGAAAAATATTGATATAACAGTATATCGAACAGAAATATTAGAATTTTTATCGATTGTCAAGCTACAATGCCAATGGGCAGATGTATAAACTAAATCAATACTAGTCCAATAATTGGAGCCAACCAGGTGGTTAGACTTTAGTGGCAATCACTATATTTTCCTGATGCATCGACTCTTTGTCGAACTGCAGGTTTGGAATCAAAAAAACGTTTAGGATTCAAAATTACTATGGTCCTCAACAGGCTTAAATATCGGCTGTAAAAAGATCAACAAATTGTCATTGATATAACAGTATATCGAATAGAATGAAAACTTTTACCGATTGTCACGCTACAATGAAATCCTTGAAATACTAGTCCAAGAATGCCGCAAATTTTTAAACGCCATGGCGGGAAATTTAACATTCGTACTCAAATAGTTATGGGGATTTGATGAACTACTGTGAAGCTAAGGAATAATAATAGACATAGCCATATACTCTTTTGTTTAATTTATAAATTAAATAATATATTTTATGAACTTTGCCAGATAAGGTTTATCAAAAAGTCAACGAGATAAAGCGATACCGAATAGGAACCATATCTTTCAAAATTCCAACCTAGCCACCACATTAAATATTCCCTTAAAAATTACTTTACAAGTGAAAGTAATTATTGACCCTATTCGATATACATATATGGTATCGTCAGATACCATATATGTAGTTTAGCAATGAAATCTGACAATCAAAAGTTTTATGGGAAACATTCACACCTACAAAATTTTATAAGGATCGATTCCTATCCTACTCCTCTTATAACCCCTATTACAGATAATAAATGAATTCAAAAGAGTATGGTTCATAATTGACCCTTTAGTTTGCAAGAGTTATGTATAGAACAATTTATAAATTCATAATTTTATTGCAGTCTACTTAGTAGAAAACACCCATAATCAATGTAAATTATTGCAACATTTAGACAAAAGTTTATTGATTTTAGTTTGCTATTTCTTGGCATGTAATATACAAGTGTATCGGAATATACATGTGTATGTATATGTGATTGTCTGCAATTGAATATGTACATACACAAGTATATGAATGTCTGTTATATATAGTTCTTAGTTCTAAGTTACAAATTTATTCAAATTATCATTTATGATACCTATTGTATTAATAACACAACTACTACAATAATCTCAATTACATACATATGTATGTACGTACTTACATATGTATTTACATTGTATATCGAGTAGAATAGAATAAAAATATAGATTTCTATTCATTACTTATGTGCATTTATTCATTGAAATTTTGAATAAGAGTCTAATTAAATTAACTGCCTTCTATACTTTATATGTATATACTTTAAAGCTGTTTTGTTTAAAATATTATTATAGGAGAATTGAAGAGATGAGAAGAAAGCTTTTAGAAATCATTTCTTAGAGAATTGAATTATTAAAGTTATATGTACTTTATAAAGTTTTATTTGTATATAAATAATAAATTAAGACACCATAAGAAATTAAGAACGCTCACATACATGTGTATACCCAGCAGTTCAACAAAGAGTCAATGCATACGATAAAGACAGTAATTTCCACTAATAGTTAACCACCTGGATGATTGTAATTCGTATGTTTTAAGTCATTCGTCACGAATGTACCCTTTGTAATCGAGAATGAAGACAGTCATCATATAAGTGTCCTCTTTGAAAGCGAGAGCGGAGGCAATTGTCTCTTTACTGTCTACAAGTAATCTAGAGATTATACTGTTAAAAGTTGTTTTTTGTTGTTGTACTTCCGAAAGTAGTTATTTTACCCATCTTTTGGAGAAATGATTATTATTTTCTACTAATATACCAATATCTATTTATTTCCATTAATATTTTACCACCTGTTGATTCCAATTCGCATATTTTGGGCCATTCATCAAGAATAAAAGTAAATCGTCACTATCCCAGAACACTTTTATAGCAAGAAAAGTATCGCCAGTTAAATAGCTAGTAATGGGGCTGACTTCCGAGAACCCATTTAGAGATTACCATTCTTTGACTATTTTTGACCGTCTTTCGACTGTAGGGTGTAGAGTGACGATTGACTTCCACGTAGGACCAGTCCATGTTAAAATCGTTGGTCACCTGGGTAGTCTGGTGGCTAGGGGCCACCACAAGCGGTAGGTTAAGTGGTCAGTTTGGGAATGTCCCGTCGAACTGCTGGATTAAAACTGCTTTTTTATTATTTTTTTATAAAAAGGACACATTCAGCCGTTCATAGAAAATTAAATGAGTTACGTGCCATATGATGACTGATGATGATAAAAGGCATATCCAATGTACCAAAAGCCAAAAATAAGGGTGTGTTTTTAGTTGAGTTTTAAATAAATTATATTTAAAACTATATATATTATATATATTAAATGTACTAGTAATGAATAGTAACCAAATTTTTTAATTATTGCAATCGAATAGTGAGATAGTTCTTAGAACTGACTAAATTCGATTGTAAACAAATTCGGTTATCACAACGAATCTGTTTTCTCTGTGTAATCAATATAAAGCACTTTCAATATGATCAGTTAGGTTAGGTATTCAGGTTACAAAGACGCATAATTGGGTTCTCTTGGTACCTTTGTGATACCTGTAAAGAAAATAGAGATAGAAAAGAAAGAAAAATCTATAGTTTTAGGGTTTAGCCATAAGAGAGGTATAGAGTAAGTATAGAATGAAATACTGAGAGTAATGAAGACTTGAGATGGAAATAGAAGAAGAGATAGAAGTTTCGTTCCTGTGGACTAATAAATGCCTTGGTCAAATATGGCTTGATGGTATTAAAAACCAATTACTGTGCCTCATAAAGTCATTAATAATCCAGTCTTAGCCTAGATAGTTCCGACAAGTCGTCAAATAGTCGCATTCCTAGATATATGAATTGAATGTCTGCTAGCGCAGGGCATTAACAGAAAAGATGTTCGACAGATTCTTCCTTGTCTTGACAACTTCCATAGAAGTCGTTGTGGGGTATACTAAGTCTTCTTGCATGGTTACCGAATGAGGTATGTCCCGTAATGACAGCGGCAAGATTGCTGATATGAGGACTGTTTAGTTACAGAAGATATGACGTGCGATTACAGTCCAAACTTGGCCATATATTCCTGGTGTAGATACAACCCAAAAGATGTCTACGTCCCCATTTTCATCAGCAGTACAGTTGCCAATCACGATTTTTGAATGTCTCGTCATCATGTTTAGTTTGGATGTAGTATTTACACCAATCAGGGATTTAATAGCAGCTGGGCTATCGGTACAAATTTGAATATCTCTGTCTGATACTCTGTAATGCCAAAGCCAATTTGCTTCTCTTTTTATGGCTTATAGTTCAGTAGTGGACTACAGTTATTTTATATCCTAAAATATATCCAAGTCTTAAATTCAGGGATGCCAATGCCATCTCGGTTCCCTTTCTTAGAACCGTCCGTATATAATAAGGGGGTTCTTAGGGAGCTATTTTCCTCTGATGCAGAGTTTTCGTATATAGTGTAGACGAAATATCTGTGGAGGAAAGGTTTGGGTTGCGCAATAGTCAATATTAACTGGAAGAAAGAATTTCTCTTCTATAATACTTGCATGACCGTATGGTGTATATGTCTATGCATCTATAGCATTGAGTCTGAGGGCAGTGATTAATGACAGTTTTCTGGCTTCCAGATCAGTAGAGATCCAATTGGAAAAGTCTATGTTTATTGTCTCCATATAATAGATTCATTGATAAGTTATCAAATTACTATATTGACTGATCTATAGAATATAATGTATATTAGTTCAAAGACTAATTCATAGAGCAGTTTATAAACTAGATATTGGGGTTTTTTATTGAAGACCCAGAAACAGAAATATACCACCTAATCATAACACAACCTTCCAGTCAGAAGTCCGAGCAATAACGTAATGAGTAAATTTGATTAAAATATATATGCGCAAATCTGAGGTAAGAATGATGGTACGTATTCTGAGTTGACTCATATGATTACTAGCACAACTATACAAAATTGGACATGCGGATTTAGACATGATGTAGAGCATGTGGAGAGGACATTGAAACTCTAGAGATTTTTTTTGCTACTCTCAAGCATTCGTTGAATTAGATTCAAGCATCTTGGAAGTAATGTTATTCCGGAAATAACATTCCTCACAAATTGAAAAACTATTACGAATTACGTTCAGGAAACTGAGTTTCTGAACATTGAAAATAATAATTCAGCAAACAATTTTTGAAGTAAGTACGAAACGAATTTGAAAAAATCACACTTTGGAATTAATTTAATCTTATAATCGGTCTTAATTCATCTAAACACATCTTTAAATTAGGTACGAAACGAGATCACTTCACTAGTAACTAGGAAGAGTAACAGTTTATATTTATTTACCCATAGACTAGTCAAGAAACGAAACTGTTCTGATTTGTTGCACTCGAAATGGCAAAACAAACCACCCTAATGTTCATATACATATGTAAAGTTTAATGCAAGGCCACAAAAAAATTAGTTAACTTTAAAATTAAAATCAAATCTAAAACTAAACAAAAACATAAGCTCATACATATGTTTATAATTTTAAAAACTTTAATTGAATATTTATTTAATAAAAAACAAAGAAAAATACAAAATAGGATTTAAAATACAATTATAAATTAAATCAAACAAAAAATGTGAATATATAACGGAAATCTAATAAAACATTAAAAACTGGTTTAAATAAAGGGATTAAAGAATAAAACAACTGTTTAATAAAACTACTTCCGTTTATTACAATTTCTCCTTTTTTTGCCATGATTTAATAAAATTGTTATTTCAACTTTTCTTTACATTATTATAATTTATACATTTGTATGTGATAGTTTTTTTTTTTAAATAATAAAACCACAAGTACTTTTTATTAAAATGTATGCAAAAATATAATAAAATATAAATTTTATTTAAAACAATCCGATTAGAACAACAAACTACACCTTGAGATAGTAAACATTTCACAAAAAGTTTGTTTTATTGATAGCGTTTTTTTATTTTATTTTATAAACTTTAAACAGTAGCATAAAAATTAAATTTAGTTTGATCTCAATCCTTATGAATAAAATTATTTGTTAGCATTTTCAATTTGAATAAAATGTGCTCCATTTTCTTAGAATCTAAAAAAAGTTGTGAAACACATTTTAATTTTGGCATTGATTACAACAGTGTTGCGAATTTATTTATATTATAGGGAAATGCTTTAGTGAAATTAATAGACCTACCTTAAACGGTAACAATTTTTAGCCGCAGTATCCAGCTGTCCTTTTTTGAGGTTAAACTTTGTGTGATTTCAAAGATGCCTTCGCTAAGCCTATTTTAAATGATCCATGATAAACTCTCGGCGGATATTTGACAAAGCACTCCATTTCAGGGTAACACCTCTTGTTGCCTAGGAAGTGTATCAGTCCTCCATGACCAATTTAAGAAAATATTAAGGAATAGAAGGACAAGGTACTTAGTTGTGCAGTCGGGTAGTCAATTTGTCAGTTAATTAGTTGGTTAGTTAATTAGTTAGTTAGTTAATTAGTTGGTTATTTACTTAGTTAGGTAGTTAGTTAGATAGATAGATAGATAGATAGATAGATAGATAGATAGATAGATAGATAGATAGATAGACAGATAAACAGATAGACAGATAGATAGATAGATAAATAGATAGATAGATAGATAGATAGATAGATAGATAGATAGATAGATAGATAGATAGATAGATAGATAGATAGATAGATAAGTAGGTAGGTATTTAGTTAGATATATATTTAACAACATGACGTAATATGTATAACACAAAAAGGACATAAGTTTAAATATTACAAACCGGTTCATAATTAACCCGCCTTGCCACCATTCAAGAAAATATTAAGGAGTAGAAGGACAAGGTACTTAGTTGTGCAGTCGGGTAGTTAGTTTGTCAGTTAATTAGTTGGTTAGTTAATTAGTTAGTTAGTTAATTAGTTGGTTATTTACTTAGTTAGGTAGTTAGTTAGATAGATAGATAGATAGATAGATAGATAGATAGATAGATAGATAGATAGATAGATAGATAGATAGATAGATAGATAGATAGATAGATAGATAGATAGATAGACAGATAAACAGATAGACAGATAGATAGATAGATAGATAGATAGATAGATAGATAGATAGATAGATAGATAGATAGATAGATAGATAAGTAGGTAGGTAGGTATTTAGTTAGATATATATTTAACAACATGACGTAATATGCATAACACAAAAAGGACATAAGTTTAAATATTACAAACCGGTTCATAATTGACCCGCCTTGCCACTATTTCGAAAATTTCTGTTTCCTTATTATAGTTTTGCCAAATTTTTTCCTCTTCTTCTCCTCTAACAAAATTACTTTCTTCTATGAACAGTTGATATTTTCCAACATTAAATTTTCTTACATTTTGTATTGTATCACAAAAAACTAGTTGTTTGCATTTTCTATCGTTAACAAGCCTTCGGACTTGCCCGAATGTTTGACCCGTTCAATGTTCTCTGTTACAAATTCCTCAGTCAACTCTTATAAATTCAATACAATGCTTTATTATTTTTAGTTGTTTTCTTGTCAAACATATTGGCAAACACTTAAAGGCAGCTTTTGTGTTCTGTGTTGTTTAACCCTGAGCACTTGAGGGTTAAACTACAAGGTTGCCACAAAAAAAAAAAATAAAAAAGGTCAGGCCAATAAAGTATAAATACTTGGACACATAAAATACATACAAAAAGCATTAAAAAATCCAAACTAAATAACCACAAAATGGCAGCAACAAACAAGTTTATATTTTGCATTTTGTTGTAACTTATAACAAAAAAACATCATAATTTATATAAATAAATTACAAATATTTTATTTTTTTTTTCGTTACAGATCGTTACTTTGTTTTTTTGCAAAAATACAACACGTGTAGAGAACATGCTGTCTGTTACGAATATAAAAATGCGCAAATAAAAATCTAACTTCGCAGGTTCCAAGAAGGAAAATTGTATGGTTTTATATTGCTAACAGGCATAAATCTTAAAACATAATCATCGCAGGTTGTGCGTATCAAGTGTATCTTTCAAATTACTTTTATATACAAATCAACAAACTAAATTTTGCAAACAAATCGAAAAATAAACAAAAAAAATTTATAGAAAAACATCTAACGATCCATGTATGTATTTGACATTTACATCAACATTGCACTATGGGTTAAATGTTTTTTTTCGGAAAATTCTAGTTGACTAGGTTATAACAAGTCTCGAATTTGTATATACATTCATATAATAACAATAAAACCATGTGTCCTAAATTTAAAGTTGATTTCGACCTATTGCTCTTTATGCAGGTCAACTAAAACGCAAACGTCTTTATCTAACAAAGTTTAGTTTATATCTAGTAAATGCAAGTGCTCGATATTTAGAGCGCAGTGACCTTATATAAACTTACTTAGAATTATATAGACTTCTCCAAATGTTGATCTGATTTGGCCTAACATTTCTTGGTTTCTGTCTGCTGCCCCAAAATCTTCTTTCCTAACTTTCGTACGGTTGTGGTATGTTTAATATGGTTTTTGAAAACTTTTAAAGGTCAGGCACGTTCAGGCATCTTTGTCTTAATTAATTTCGTTTGGAGTTGAAAAGTTGGATAGTATTCGAAAGTTTTTCATAGTTTAAATGAATATATTCTGAATTTCCGCGTTTCTCAAATCTCTATTCTTCCTCCAACATTTTTTTTAATTTGATTTTGCGGGTATCTCGTCCGCTAAGATTCCAAAAGGTATTACATGAGTTTCATTTCCCAACTCTTTCAACATCTAAATAGAAATCAATGCCTCTGCTTTTCTTTATATTCATTTGTTATTCTGTTGTCAACCTCCAAGTCCTTCATAGCCTTCCAAATATTCGGTTAAGCGGTTCTTTAATAATCCCGAAACTTAAGGAAATTTAATTTTTTTAATCGGAACATAAATAAACATTTGAGAAGATTGAGCATCCTATTTTGTGGACCTCTAACCACTCCCCTATTTCGATCAAAAGGTATAAGTTCAAAACTTTAATTCTGCAAAACTTCATTCTTACTTTTGAGTATTTTTTTCAATTCAGTTCTATATCTATTTAGATGTTATAGATTTACTTTCTATTATCCACTCCACTTCACTCTTCACTACTTTAAATATAAAACCAGAGTTTCTTTTTCCATCTTTGGAAATGAATAACACTGTTTTTGTCATTTCTTGTCAATGTTACCCAACTTAATTTGGATCTTACTTAAACACTTATATGAATGTGGTGAAACGCATCTGCCGTGTCGGCCTTTGGTATTTTTTTTTACCCTCAGAATGCGCTTTTGTGACGATTCACGCAGTTAACCTGTACAAGCACTTTGCTCAGCCACAGTGCACCCCGAAGTCACCTTTTAATACAAGGTTCGAAACATGCCTAGTGATCAGCCCCTCCGGGCATGTTTCCTTGATGAGTGTCACATCATGATGTATTGCAATCAGGAGGTAGATGTGTGTACTGCATGGCCTAAATTGAAAAGAGGTCGAACCAGGGCACCACATAATCTGGTACTACGGTTGGCCAGTTGCCCGCAGGACTATGTCCTGGATGGTCAGTTGGTTGAGGTTCCTTAGGGATCCATTAATGGTTGTGGTTAAAACCCAAATCGCAGGAAGAGGGTTGTTTGGTTAAAAGACTGATACACCGTGAATATGATTTTCATAATACACTTCTGTGATCGTTCCTAGATGCTGGAGCGGTACGAATTACAGAGCATGACTATAAATTAATAAAATGTTGGATTAGAAGAGATTGGGTATACGAGGTGAAGTTTTCTGATGTCTAATTGCATTCTATAGAGAGAATGGAGTAACTGATGCAATTGGCGGATGGAGTTGGTGCAGTGATGTGTTAGAATATTTAATCTAACAAGAAAGGAAGGATGGACGAGGTGCAAGTTCGTCACTGCCCTCTCTTTGATTTATATAGCGATTTTCCTACATGGTTGAGTGTATGCTCAACTTATCACAGTGGGTCTTTGTGACCACTGAAATAAAGTCTTATTAATTTATATGGTCCGTGTTTCGGACTACCAATTACGTCCCTCTAGGTGCTGTTGCCGAACAACATGATACTTGTCTTTCCCCAAGGAGGCAAGAGATTAGATAGCTCGAGTACTTGAGCCAAGCGCTTCTACATGCGCCTGAACATCCATGTTCAAAAATTGCAACCTGTGTTTAAGAAACACTAAGGGGCAGTGGTGAGTTGTTAACTTTTTACTCACCCAGTGGTTGGAAAAGTATCACTGTGAGATAAGGCAACATGTCATGTACTCACGTAAAGCATTTCGACTTCATGCCTAGTGATCAGTTCAATATAATCTTTTTGACCAAACAGAATAACACTGAACCCATTGTGCAATCATTGATGTGAAATACACCTTTATTTAGTGATAAAACCTTTTTAAAATATATATTTTTCTTTTCGATAATGCTCGTTCATACCTTCTGTTGCTGTTTTTTTTAATTGGAAAAAAGAAGGAGAACATAAAAAACACTCTCACCCCCTGCAGTCACTGTTCTAAGTTTATAGCCCAAGGACGAAATGTTAAAATGACACTAAGTGCACAGTCATTGTGGTGAGTGTACGTACATAAATATATATAGAGGACTAAGAAAATAGCAATAATAACAGCAACAACAAAAACAAGAAAGAACAAAAAATATATCTGAATATAAATCGAAGACAACAAGAGAAAGTGTAACAAAAGAATAAAAGAATTTGTGTTTAAAAAAAATTGTTTTAAAAAAAGGTTTCTATGGATACTTGAAAAACAAAGAAAGACAAAAAAAAAAGAATGTAATTTTCCATAAAGAAAAAATAAACCTTAAACCAAACAAACGTTTTTGGCACTTTCGAAAGAGTATTATTGTATGTGATGTAAGATTTTGAATTGGGATTTTTTTTCATTTCCTAACTACCCCCCACCCTGCCTACCCAAAAGAACAAAACTACGAAAAAAGAAACAATAGAAAAGGAAGTTAAAGCACAGCAAGAAAAACTGTTTACCAAAGAAATTGTGTGTTTATGTGTTGATGATGTTGATGAAGAAGACGCCAACTTCCGGTTAGGGAAATGTGAATCATTTAACTATTCTTCTAGATACTCTAAAATTGTTAACGAATATGTGTATGTGTGAACTACTACTATTGCTACTAATACAAACAAACAACTAAATAAAAAACACAAACACATTGTAAAACATATTTTTGTGATATTGTTATATACATTTCATCTCTCTCTCTCCCTCTATCATTCTCTCGCTCTGTTTTACATCCTTTTGCCAAGTTGTGGTTTGTGCTTTATCATCATAAACTAGAATTGCAACTACAAAAACATCAACAGCAACTATATAACCATCACCTCCCGCAACATCGACGTCGTTATCATCATCATCAGTAGCAGCAGCAGCAGCAGCCACAAAAACAAAAACATTTTAAGTTGTACAAGAAGAAAAAATCAAGCCTTAAAATTGTATCATCCTATAAATCACAATGGCAAGGTGAGTGGGAATTTAATTTTTTTTATATTCTTGCATTCTTCTACTATTCATACTTTTAAACAATAAGAAAAAATTCTTTTAAATTTCCATTCTTATTGTTGTTTGCTATTATTTAAGTATAAATTATTTAAAAACCATCTGTATGTAGTATATGAAAATTTAGGTGAAAACTCTACAGGAGGTGGTTATTAAAAAGAAAAGAAAATCTTTTGACAACTAAGATTAAGGTGTTATAATAAGAAATTACCAAATCACAGATTCTTTTGCGGTAAATTTAAACTTCCTAGTTTCTGCAGAGATTACTTGAAAATAATGTGATATTTTCTTTACTAAGGACTTAAAATTAAGTTCTGAAAACATGAGCTCATTGGTTATCGGGGTAGCATCCTCTTAGACTTTTAGCACAGTTTGATGCTGTGATCGACCATTATTACTCTTTTGAGTATTATTCGTTTTAATGGCAATATCCACCTGTTGTCTCTAGGAAGTGGACCACTCCAGAGCGTCACCGACTGGACCTTAAATATCGACGCTTTGTCGATATTTTGTGAGAAGTAACCTACTATCACTTGACGAGAACTTTAAGGAATCTGTCTTTTTCCTATTGGGCAGGAAAGCGTAAGATCTCAACTTTCCATTCTTATCGTCTTCTCCACAACTTTAGCCGAACAATCTGTGGACAGGTTTCTTCCAAATTTTTGGGGTTTTTCTCTTATAAGCCTGATCGTTGAAAAGCACATCTTTAGACAGTGATAAATTTCCTTGTCTTCTGTATAAAACTAGTTTTATCAAAGGAGTCACTTCACGCTTGAGTTCTTCCCCACAACTTCTGCCAAACAACTTGTAGATAGGATTCTTCCAAATGTAAGAAAGCTCATCTTTAGGCAGAGATAAATTCCCCAATTTCTATGTGAAACTAGTATCATGAATGGAGTCACTTAAAACATCCAGTCACTTAAGTTCACCATGTACGGTCTTATATTATCCTCTTTGTCTTTGACATCCGGCTTTTTCGTACCTAACAGGTGGACCATCCCTTTCGTAGTGTCCCTACTATCGTCCATAGTTATTTTAACTATTTTGGATATCACAGCCTTATGAAAAATTTACAAGATAAGTTTATATAAGACTAATATTGTGGACCAGGAGCTCGGCTAATTGAATCCAACCACTATCAAACCAAAGTCCCTGGTTCGTATTCTCACTGGCTCCTTTTTGTTATTAAAACCAAAACCAAAAAGTACTGAAAAGAGTTTTTTTATCATTTTAACTCATTACTTTTCAATGTAAGTTTTTTTCTGTGTAGCAATGGTGCTCCGAGTGCTCTGTCGAAATCCAAATTTTATACACATCCGTTATCTAAATGTTATTGGAATGCTGAGATTTGTTAACACTTAGAAAACGGATATGTTTAAAATTTAGATTTTGTCAACGAATTGTTGCAATTTTGACAACGTTGCAGAATAGGAGCCGAATTATGATTGCAGAATTTGTTTAATATTCACTCCTATTATGTAAGTCGTTGTCGACACCAATTTTGAGTCGTCGTAAAATTTGCTGTCGACAGAAAATGAGTTGTACTAAACAGATTTCTTGACTTAAAATAATAAAAAAAAATTGTCGGAAATAAGTAAAAATAGCTATTTTTACTGTTGACGTCGAATTTGTCGACAACGACTTACATAATACGACTTAATTGGCAACCAATTGAAAGGAGTTGCCTTAGTTTATATTTTTACATGTAAATTCAAATGAGTTGCCATATCATATTGTGGTATCGACCTGGTTCACACTAGTAAACTTTTGTTGAGAATCTTTTGATTTTGTGTGTGAAAGAAAGAGATGGTTGATATTTCTTTCTCTTTCTCTCACACACAAAAATCAAAAGTTTCCCAAAAAAGTTTCCTAGTGTGAACCAGGTCATTATAAACCAGATGTTATAGATTTAATTTTTTATATACATAAATAACTGTTTTCGAGGATATAGATTCAATTTTCTAAATAAATAACTGTTTTCGAGGAAAAAACTTATACAGAGACTGGTTTCATTATAACTGACTATTATACAAAGATTTTTAATTGCCGGTCTGCACTAAGAAATTTTTTTTGGGAAACTTTTGTTTTTGCGTGAGAGATAGAGAAGGAATATCATTCATCTCCCTCGCGGTACGGAGTCTCCGTACTCGGTAACTTGTTTTGTTAAACCTGGTTCACACTGGGAAACTTTTGTTGAGAAATTTTTGATTTTGTGTGTGAGAGAAAGAGATGGTTGATATTTCTTTCTCGTTCCCTCACACACGAAAATCAAAAGTTTCCCAAAAAAAGTTTCCTAGTGTGAACCAGGTCTTATTCTTCTTATTCTTACAACAACAAATCAATGTAATTAATAAGTATTTTCTGAAACAAAAGTTTCTATGTGTGGACATTTTGGAAATTTCAAAAGAGAATTAAGAAAAAGTTTCTCTACGAAAGTTTCCTAGTGTGGACCGGCACTAATGTAACAAACAATTTCTAAAGAAAAAATTAAATTCAGCCGACAATTTAGCCGACGCCGGTATTTACTATTATAAGCCGCCGACCAAAAATGATTGAACTGCCGCTTGTATGTATCTCTAGAACTAACGCCCCTTTTAAATAATTTTTTTATATTTCTTTTTAATACATAGAGACTATCTAATATATATGCATATGTTTCTGCAAGGATTTTTTATTTTTAGAGAAATATTTGTTATTATTTTCTTCTTTCAATGAAAGTAACCCATTTTATATGAGACAAATAAATACCTTTTAACACACTTGCAAATTGACACCAAAAAAAACAATGTGATCCAGTGTTTACTAAAGACAATTGATTTGAAAAATAAAGTTGAAATTTATATATAATTTGAAAATATTCTCTTATGTGTATGTACTATTCAGAACTTAGTTTTATTCGAAAATGATGCTCTATTCCTTGAAAAAAAATTACAAGCCTTTAAAACATCGTTGTCCCAATCGGATGAAAGACTAAATCCATTATAGAAATATATTCAATATAATTCTCATTTAGTTAAGAACATTTTACATATACAAGGTCAGAGCTGGTTTTCATCAAACTCTTGGAAGCAGTTAACATTTTTGTACGATCGGTAAATAGTAAAACAAGTGCAGAAGAATGCATTCATTTAAAGTATTGTGAAAAGATAAACTTTGAAAAGTTTTACGGGCAAGGAGGCATTATTGAAATTCCCTTAAGTGTCAAAGAATATTTAGGTTTTAGCGAAAAGCAATCATTCATATGTTCATACATATAAAAATATTCATATGTATAAATAAGAATTGACAATAAAACTAGTACATACTTACATACATATAAAAATACATTATAAATTATTTATATATTTTACAGAAGTATGTATGTATATAATGCATGTATATAAAATATAAATAAATAAATAAAAAGTGCGAAAAATGTGAGAAATTTTGAAATAAAAAAAGAAATATGTCATAATATTTAGTTTAGACTTTTGACATGGAGTTGTGCTATTTTAATTCCAAGCACGAAGGATTTTTTTTGAAACGTATGCATGTATCAACTAAATATTTTATGTCGTTTATTATAATGAATGTTATTTTTTAACCCAAATAAAATTACACAATATTTTTTAGAGTGTAAATCTTAATACGCTCCACTTTATTTAGTTATATACAATGTATATGTTTTTTTAATTAATGAGTTGAGCGAATTGTGTTACAAATTTTCTTTTAATTATTTTTCCTTAAATACTTATGAACATAATTACATGTGTAAGTATCCAGCTGGCATTTGGTAGATTGTTGGATGATTAATCAGTAAATGAGTATTTTTGACCGCTTTTGATGACCTAAAAGATGTACAAAAGGCGCGCTTAAAAAATTATTCGAAAATGCTCGTGATTAAAAACTGATTATATGAAAAATGTTTGGCAATCATAAATTGATCATCCTGGTGTTTGAAATATGATAGTTAAGCAGAAAATGAGCACATATAATAATCATTTTAATTTTGCAGAAGAATGTGATCAAAAATTTCAAAAAATGCTTATGGAAGACTGATGCATGATTAATCATAAAATGAGTATTTTTTGATCTATTTTGATGACCTTAAAGATGTACAAAAAGGCAGCTTAAAAATTATCCAAAAATGTTCCCGATAAGTGATTAAGAACTGATTATAAAATGATTATAAAACAATAAAATTTTTGGCAATCATAAATTGATCATCCTGGTGTTTTAAATATGATATTTTGCAATAATATTTCGTTCAGTCGGAAGATTAAAAACCTGAATGGTCTGGTACTTAAATGATGCAAAGCTTGTTTTTAAAAGCTTAATCTGACAAAGTTCTCTGATATTTTATTAATTGTCTTCCGACTGTCGAAAGCTAATGTTGTGGATAGTTAAACTGTAAATATTTCAATTTTCGGGATTTCACTGCAGACGCTTTGTGCGGTTTTGACTGCCAGTTTAGAATGTAGGTACAGATTTTTATGGGTGTGTGCTTTAAAGTTACTCAAAGTTACCGATGAGAGTCCTTTCAATGTTTTCAGAATACATTTAAGACAAATGTCAAATCGACTAGATATAGTCTAAATTGGGTCATGAAGTGAATGTATTGAGAATACTTTTTGATCTAAACACTTTCGAGGTGAGAGTCTTGAGACAAGCAACGTAGATTTGAACCTTTGAAGTCTCGATTATTCTTGTATTTTCTAGCAGCTGTAACACTCTATGCGATAATATTTCAGTTCATGTCTTAGTACCGTAAATAGACACATAGCGCCTTACTTATTTGACTTTCATACTCCATACTCGAGCTATATAGTCTTTAACTGTTGCAGTCACCTTTTGATTCGACACTCTTCTATCCATCAATAAGACATCGTTTTCTTATCGTTACATAAATCTTTTGGCCAATTTTTTTTATGACTGACGTTAGTATATGTATGGAGAATTTACTCACCAATTCGGGTCATTTTGTGAAATATTAGGCGCACTTAACTTCAAATGTTCCTTGTCATCACACAGACCTTTCAATCGACACATTCATGAAAACAATCATCACACACATTCTTAAAGATCTATAAATGGAGTGCAGTGAAGATATTTAGTCTCTAAGGGTTACAGTCATTTTGTAAAACATTCCAATCGACACATTCATGATAACAATTATTATACACATTCTTAAGGATCTTTGAATGGAGTGCGGTTTTGAAAGTACCTATGAGGAAATACCCTGTTGACAACTGTCTTCTGAAGTAAGTACCAGATAAAATAGATGTACCCAGATGACACATTTTACTTCTAAAGTTTCTATTCCCAGCCTATATTGTTACTCCTGTCATGTTTTCCCTAAATTTTTCTTTTAGATGTCAATATTTTTTTCGTGCAATTTTTAAGGATTCTGTTTCTGGTTTCCCAGATATATTGCTAGTCCCACAATTTATTACTCTGATGTTTTTTATGCGTGTCAAAGTTGTTCGTGCAAAATTTAGGGATTCAATCTCAAATAGTTTAAAAAATATATGCATTTTTATATTTAATTCGTATGAAAGATGCCACGCCTCCTATTGCTAGTTTTCCCTCCAAATTGTTCCTTTTGAATTTCTATGTTCCCGGTGCAAATTTTGAAAATTCTGGCTTTAATGGTTAACTAGATATAGGTTTTTTTTTAATTGCCACGCCCCCTTGTTCTAGGCCTCCTATATTATCTTAAATATTCATAGTGATATTAAAGTGATGCTGACAAGATTTTGGAACACTAACATGTTCCCACTTATTTTATTGTGGGCGTGGCATCTTATTTATCGCTTATTAACGAAGTTTTTAAGTTTTCTCTGAATTTTTTTGTGATCATAGTTTCTCCATGTTTTATTTTATTCATTATGAAATTTCTTGTATTTTAAATAAATAAATATGAAAAAACCCTTATGACCTCTTAACATTTTAACTTTTTTTGAAAAAGTTGTGTTTTATTAGCCTTTTGTCGTCGAATTGATTTTATTTATTTATTTGTTTGTCAACATATTGGTCAACATTTTATTTGTATTGTTTTAATGCAGGTCATTTGATTTTAAAACATGTTCGAATAATAAAATACCCAAAATATGTATAACAAAAATTCAGAGGTTTGAGAATGTACACATACTACGTTGGCAATTGACAGGAAAGTGTCACAACTAAAAAATATACTAAGTTGTAAAAAGGATTTTAAATGTGTTATCATATACGATTTTTCATTAATATGTTTTCATAGTAATGACAAAATCCTAAGTTTTAAGTTACGCCAGTTTGATAGTAAGTAAATAAATCTTATGTAAATTTTCTTTGTGTATGTTCTTAGAATTTTAATCAAATTTGCTTAAAGCACACAAACATACAGCCTGAAGACCATTTACACACTTGCACACCACCCACTCACTCATCGACCCACTCACTAACACTTAATAAAACTCTCACTCTCTCTCTCTCTTCCTTATAATTCGTTCATGTCACCTCTGTTGTTCTAACGTGTGTTTGTTGACGTGTGTTCTGTTGTATGATATCGTGTTGTGTTTAGCAATTAGGCAACATTATCCTTTTCTATATGAATTGAAATGAAGTTATTTTGAATTTTAATAGGTTTATGTTATAAAACAATTAACTCTTATATTTAAATTTATTATGTTATTTAAAGAGATTAGTTTTTTTCTGTTGTTTCGTATTCAATTTGAATTGGGTTAGTTTGACATACATACATATAGAGGATTAATAGTAAGGACTTTATTATAGTATATAGACATGCATATGCAAATATTACTTATATTTTTAGTATTAATTTCGGGCCCACCTAATGTTCTTAAATTTATTCATGTAATTGAATTTAATATAATTTAAGTTGAAGTATGTAAACTTAAAGGGTTTTTGTTTTTATTAATTATTGATAAAATTGCTGAGAATTATTTAATTAAGAAATAAAACTCTTAAGTATGTAAACTTAAGAACTTAATTATAAAACACTCAAAACTTTTTTTAACTAACCGCAATAAGTGATTAATAAATTCTTATTATTTTTTTACCATTAAGATACAGCTCAAGGGTTTATTGGTTTTGTAGAACTGAAAAAGTGATTAAATTTACAGGAACACTTCTCAAAATTCCTGAAACATATGTTTATATAATTGTCCTGTAAAGTGTCTTACAAGGTAGATAGATAGACAGATAGATAGATAGATAGATAGATAGATAGATAGATAGATAGATAGATAGATAGATAGATAGATAGATAGATAGATAGATAGATAGAAAGAAAGATAGATAGATAGATAGATAGATAGATAGATAGATAGATAGATAGATAGATAGATAGATAGATAGATAGATAGATAGATAGATAGATAAATAGATAGGTAGATAGATAGATAGATAGATAGATAGATAGATAGATAGGTAGATAAATAGATAGATATATAGATAGATAGATAGATAGATAGATAGATAGATAGATAGATAGATAGATAGATAGATAGATAGATAGATAGATAGATAGATAGATAGATAGATAGATAGATAGATAGATAGATAGATAGATAGATAGATAGATAGATAGATAGGTGGTAGGTGGATTGATAGATCAATAAGTAGACAGATGAATTGCCGAAATGACACAAATCATGACATAATCAAAATGACAACAATGCGTTGTTGAAATGACAACGCCAAGTTAATAGACATCCGTTAAGATGTGCTTTTTGCAATCCAAAGGTCAAAGAGAATATTCGTGAGAATAAGTGTCCTAATTTCAAACAAACACATAACATTCTTTTATCGATTGATTGAAACACATCATGTGCAGCACATCAATAGCTTCTGATTCCTTAATAGAACAACCCATAAATATACATGAAGCAATGTAGTATGTTTTGTGTGTTTAGACACATCATCGAATTAATCTATATATCCTTTTTATAACAGTTCCTAAGAGCGATAATGAAAAAGTTCTATATACATCGAGAGATGTAGTTATCGACACCAAAGTTAATTAGTTTCGGTAAAAAGGTCACCATACTGTTAAGAACCTATCATTATCTTGTATTATCTAAACTTTATATTCTAAAGCTACTGTAGACAATAGAAATAACACATATGAGTAGGTCTAGTATTGGACTAGTCATAAGAGACTATATAAATATAAAACCGCTCCGCTTTAGAAGGGCTTAATTATAAACATGTGTGGGAAACGGTTGGTAGAAAATTCTATGGGGTAGCTTTGAAGAGAGCTGTTCAAGCTCTTCAGAATAAGACGACCCAAGAGAAGAGTTATTTTAATTCTGTGTGCAAAACAAAGGATTACGAGCATAAACAAAGGATTTCGGGCATAGCTATACAAAAATGTAACCCAAGAGTTCATTTCAGATCAGGAACAGTGATTAGAAAATTCCAAGTTACCTATATTAACATCACCAGTGTGGTGAACAAATTTTGGATGTAAATGTGTAACTAAAATAATTACAGATTATTCAGCATATAATTAATATTTTATTTTTAACCTGTTTTACTCAAAAAAAAAAAAAAAACTTTAAGCTCAAATGTTATATAATTGCATCTTGTATCTTTCGGCATCTCAAAGAGTCTTTTGTATAATAATTTCATCACATCTAATTATTATGCAGTTCTTTTTAATTTCAACTAATAGTTTTTTTTTGTTTATAAATATATAAGTTTAATTAAAATTCATCTTCATCATAACCGTAATCATGCTCAATGGCATCAACAATTTTATGTATAAAATAATGAAATGCATAATAAAATGCAACTAATTATTATGCAAAACATGTTTAATTTGAAGAAATATTGCAGAAAAAGACAAAATGCAAAAAAAAAAACTAAAGAAAGAAAATATTGCAGAAAAATTTCACTAAGAATATACTACATTCATTACTAAGTGTTCAACTATGTGAAACATACAGTTTTGCTATATAGAAAATTAATGCAGCAAGAAAATTGTGGTAATTTTCATTAAAACGCGTAGATGCTGTTGTTCCATAAAGAAAGGAAATTGTGTATAATTACATGTTTTTATTATAAAAAAAGAAACTTAAAGGAAAAGAAAATAAAAGTATAAAGTCTTACAAATGTTTAGGTTGAAATTGTAAAAATTTTATTTTTAATTATACTATATCTTAGTTTTTATTACTATTTCTTTTATATTCTCGTCTATGGATTTTCTTTGAAAATATATAACAATAATACTAGTGTGTGGCAATCTGTGGTAACATGTTTTCCATCTTTTAGTAAAAATAAATAATTTTAATCTTTTCATTTCATTCAATTATCTTTGACAACAGTTTGTCGTTTATTTCTATGCATTTTCTAATAATATTATCATTTTGTTTAAGTTGGCATTGTATAGAGGATGCGTTGGCTAAAAATAGATTTTATTTTGACATTTTATTGATACGACAACAATGAATGCAAATAACAATTGTGACACCAGTATTATTCTTATGGGTGGGGCTTTTCTTTCTTTGTAATTTACACTTGACTAGGGAAATTAGAAAAAAGATAAACTATGGTATTCAGCCATACCGAATCTCATATACCCTTCAACAAAGTGCGTTTTTACATTCTGTTCGTTTTTATTAATTTTTAGTTTGATGGCGAGGTACCTAGCAAAAATAAAACGAAGTACTTCCAAATGATAACATTTATCACCACTTCAAAATTAGCATTAAGTGAATTTGTTTATCTTCTGTGGAAGTGATGTTTATTGACTCGCAAAGAAGCGAAAAGAATCCAATTTTGTTTAAAATTTAAAGTAAATTTTTTGTACTGATTTTTTTTTTAATTAAACCCATTTTATTTTAGAGTTGATTGATAAATACATGTAATTTATTTATTTCTGTAGATTTATTAAAGTCAAATTAGTTGTATTCTATAACACTACAATTTCACTTCCTAATAATTTCTAAAAAAAAGAACATCAAAATTTCTTCCTAAGAATGACTTTAGATGTAGTAAATTTGGTATCAAATAAAAAGAACATCCCTCTTAATGACAAGCCTGTGTTAAAATCATCACTTCTTCAGGTCTTTTTCAGTACTTCCATGGAGTAAATTCTACTTCTTTTTCGTTTCTTTGGAAGTTCTTTTTTTGCGTGGTATATAACCAAAATGCCAGTTTATCCCATGTGGACATTTAAACACTTTTGTAAAAAAACTAATTTTAAATTGTGCTCCACCAATAAAATGTAAGAGTTTAAATGGTTTCCACCAGGGTGTAAACGATTTGAGTATTCCAGTCAAAACATAACCTCACTTCAAGGTAAACTACAGCACGAGGTAGATACAGACAATGCATAATCACAGAAATGCGAGTGAGACGCAATTTAATGGAAAGACAGATAGACAACAAACACAACCCTGGCTGTTCTTAAAAACAAATGAAGAAGACGCGAGAGTTGTTCTTCTAGTCAGACCTGAATTACGACTGTTACGTTCCGTTGCGTCCATGATGAATCAGCTGATTCGTTTTAGGCTTAAGGAAACCTGTGTTAATCGTAAGTTTAACCGTGTGATTGCCAATGAATCAGCTGATCCGCCCCGAACCGAAACGTAGAAGCTAACTGAGCTCTAAGAGTTTTATATATAATAAATCAAAAAATTCTATTTGTAAAACGAAAAAGTACCAAAAAGTATTCAATCAGTTTGCTGCTTGTATGCTGAATAACAAAAAAAGTATCAAAAATTCTTTCTTAAAGATTTTAATCTAGGTTCAATATAAGAAAATATAAAAAAGTGCCCTTTGAGAAAAAAATACCATAAGTCCCTGGAAAAGTACAAAAAATCCAATTATTAGTGAAATTTTTAGAAATTGTTTCTCATCTCTCTGTTATTTTTGGATCGATTTGGCAAGCATGTTTAATAGAATTGTTGAAGTTTTGGGTCTCAAAGATATTTGGGATCTTCAGAAAATTAATATCATCAAACATATGGACAGTCGGACACAGCTTAATTGACTCCGATTCTATAAGGACTCGCTATATATACATATATACTGTATAGGTTCGGGAGCTGTCATTCTCTTGATAGTCAACATAATTATCTATTCCTAAATATCCATGCGGATATCAATGCAAAATTTGAGGATTATAGAGAAATTTTGCAAATATACGAACTTTAGTCATAAATTCATAAAGAAAGATCCATATTGGTTTCTATAAAACTTGATTTTGTCTAACTACTAGTATTTTTAGGGTCTATAAGAAATCGTTGATAGATACCGTCTATTTTCAATACCAAAATGATAGTTTTCTTTCACTCTTCGTTCGCACTCTATCAACAGACAAACGTATGGACGGCAAGTTATAAAATCTAATCATGGACATTAGATTTTATAACTTGCCACATCTCTTTTGATGGTGGGTGTAAGAATACACTTTTTTACAAAGTTGAAACGAATCGATACAATAACCCCCTCATTTTATAAAACGAAACTTTCGTTAACGATAAATATTTGTATGAAGAATACTGGGAAATTTTTGAAAATTTTAATTTTTTCCATACAAATTTTTTTGAACGTTTGTCGTTTCGTTTTATAAAATGAGGCCCTAAATCTTCACTTTAGTTTGAGTGATTTGGAATATATTTTCAAATTCCTTCTAATTCTTCTATGTTCTTTTAGTTTTAAGGTCTTTTACAAATGACAAATTTCCTAGAATTTTAAGACATAAAAAAAGGTAAGAAAATAAATTGCACGACTATGAGTTTGTAATCTGGTTAACTTAGGGCCTAATTTTATAAAACGAAACGACAAACGTTCAAAAAAATTTGTATGGAAAAAATTAAAATTTTCAAAAATTTCCCAGTATTCTTCATACAAATTTTTTACGTTACCGAATGTTTCGTTTTATAAAATGAGGGGGTTAATTTTAAATCTTTGAAGAGTTATTATCACCATCAAACAATAAGTTAATCATTTTGGTTTATCAATTATCAAAAAGAAAATATTGTACATAATTTGAAATCCTATTCAAATTTATACATTATTTCATCTATGTGTATATGTAGACGGAATATGTATAAATATTTTAAAACTATTTTTATCCTAACTAGACAACTTGGTTAAAATTATCCAGATGTGAACATTAGACACGTCCTAAAAATATTATAAAGAAATTAACAGTGAAAAAATCTATATAAGTATTATGGATCCGATAAATATCTATTTGTATCTATTATTGGTAAATAGATTTTCTGTAAGTCCGGTCGTTATAAATTTAGTAAAATATTTTAGATCATATAAAAATTGCCGAATTTCATCAATACAAGGTTCGGTTTTTCTAACAGGACGTTTTATGGGGACTAAGCCAATGTGGCCCGAGTATAATTTCAGGTAAACATGTGCAAAAATTTGACACGATTGTTGCATAATTACTTCTTTTACGAATTTTTATTTCTATTCCGACAGGTAACTGAAATTGCCTTCCGATATTAATCATTTTCAATAATAATGAATGCTTGAAATTCCCTGCTGAAACCAAGGAAAATGTGAACGAGAGAGAATCGTACAGACCGATCACTATGTTCTTACCAGTCGCTAAAACACTTGAGGCTCTTCATATCCCAACACTGACACGACACCTTACATTAGCTCAACATCAGACAAAAAGATGGATCATTAACTATTTGAGTGGTCGCTAAACGTTTGTTGAGTTTAGAAACCTTGTTCTAAACACCATAGAATTAGACAAATGTTTCTTTAAGGTAAGACCCTGTCACCACTCCTTTTTAATCTCTACATTTTTAAATTACCTAACCTTTCATATGGTGTGGATGTGATTTCGTTCACAGACGACTGCACTAGGTTGGCAGCAGACAAGAATGTCGAGTGCTTAACGTGAACTTCTTTTTCATCCACTGCGTTGATTTGAAAAAGGTCTACCATCGCCCCTAAATCCATCAATGAAGAACTCGAGTGGCACTTTTTGTACATGTATGTGCCGGTCCATATACAAGCACTTTGCTGAAGTAGTCGAGCTATCTAATCACTTGTCACAATAGCCCCGTTGCGGAATGACAGACAGCATAGGCTCAAGCCTACTGCACCTCCCGACAAGGAAAAAGCAATCACTGGTCTTAAGTCAATAGAAAGGGGGAGACAAACTCCATCATCAGATGAAATCGTTCATCCGGATATACCGGAAGATGACCACCCTTATGATGCCATGAAAAATTGCTTTATTTAGAATGTAATCCCAATTCCAGTGCATTCCTTACCTCTTTAAGCCCGCGCAACCACACTAGTGAGATGGCTCTGTTGTTTCGGCAACAGCACCTAGAGACATATATGGTAGTCCGAAATACCCAATAAAATGGATTAGGAACCCCCTTTTATGAACCGATCTAAGAACTTCCCCGAAGCGTAAAAAGGCATACTTAATCAGTACCCGATATTTTTACAATTTTCGCATCAGTTCCATTTCCATGAGCATAAATATCACTCTATGGGATGACAGGCAACCATTGAATACTAACCTGACAATTCCCCAGCATAAGCCGGCGTCCTACTAAGCGACTGGTAAGAAATACTGATCGGGTTCAGGAATCCAACATATGCTGCTTTGTACACAGACCTGCTCGAAGAGAGAATTATCCAACCCATTAGGTATATGATATATCAGTCCTTAAACTAACATTCTCTGCCCGCGGTTTGCGTGGATCCCGAAGGAACTTCAACAAACTGACCAGCCAAGACAAGTCCTGCGGCAACTGGCCACCCGTAGTATCAGATTATCTGGTGCTCTGGTTAGACCCCATGTCAAATCATTCCAAGGCGTAGCCGAGGATAAATTTGACATCACCAGTTTATAGTCCCGGCTGACTAGCGGTATTGGTAACCGCTAGTGTGGTCACCATTGTCGAGCGATACCCAATGGAGACATTTACAGTGCTGCCAAAATGCTGCCCTTAGGACTGTAACGGGTTGCTAACAGATGACCTTTAGAACACCATCTTTATGAGAAACTGAAAACTTTTGGACGCATCCAGTTGAGGTTTCAAGCAATTTTAATAGTTACTTGTATGAATCTGTAGCAGTCTAATAGACATGTGTATATGTATTTATAAACCCACACAAAAGAAATATGTAGGAGTTTTGTTTTGTCCTATTTCCTGTTATCAATTCACACATACATGCTTTCTGCCTTTTAATATTTAAAAATGTTTATTTGATTTTTGCTATTAAATTAATTCCTTATGAGTATTTAGTGCTAATTGGAGATTATTTGCTCCACTTTTAGTTTTTTCTTTTAGCTTCTGTTGACATCGTTATAAATAGTACATAAGTATAAAATATTACCTTCGTTTAATGTGTTTATCATGAGAAAGATATAAACTATAAGGGTGGATGCTTTTAAACTTATCATATGGTCAATTTAATATATATATACATATTTTTGATATAGTAAAATATTTTTAAACAATATTCTATGCTAAAACAAGTAAAAAGATTAAAAGAATGCAATAATGATAACACAAAAAGCTTTAGAAGTTAAGTAAAATGTTTAAACTTATCATCATAAAGTTTTCGAGCAATAATCGGTCAAACAAACATAATTTTCAAACAATTTATTCATCGATTAGTTGGTGAATTATATCTGAACAATATTTATTCCAAGAAGTCCCATTTTATGGGTTCTAACTTAATTCAGGCTCTACATACTGCTGATGATTTTAAATAGCGATCTTCTCGAAAGCAGGTCTAACAGAATTATTGAAGATTCGCCGATATCTGAAAAAAACGATTTCAACAAACACAGACAGACGGATAGACATACGGACATCGTTTAATCGACTCCGCTATCTATAAGGATCCAGACTGTAATCTCGGAAATGACAAATGATCGGTCCCGGATGCATACAAGATCCACCAATACATAAAAAATTGATATTTTTTGGAATTTTTAAATATTCTGAAAATTAATTGATATTGTTAAAAGTAGCGTATCATAAATATTGGTGTTGATAGACCATGTTTTGCCATTTCCTTTTTTTAATTTTAAACCAACATTATCTCTTTTAATATGTTCACATAATTTGTTTGGCTACAACCACAGACTCAACAATGCACGATCCAAACCCAATCACACACTCACATAACGATATACTTAAGTATGCATATATTAGGGTTGTAAGTTGTAAAATGTAAATTGTAAATTTTTTATTAGCAATTTTGAAAAAAAAATGTTGCATCCGTTTGCCTTTAACCTTTTATGGTCAACTTTGTAATCTTCATTAGTAGTCCAAAATGTTTATAATATTTGCCTAATTAATGATAAAGTTTACCTATACCTCTAAACAACGACATCCATCCACCTTAATAAACATTCGCATACAAAATGTTTTTAAAGGACTTTTTAACCACCAACACAACCCACACCACCACTCTTTCAATTTACTTCATTAAAAAATTATACAAGAATGAATAAAGTAGAGAAAAATATGATTATTATTTTTATTACGCGACGCTATCAACAGATTATAATGTGGTCTTTTGAAATTATTCAACAAAATAAGAAAGAATTTCACAAACAAGATGAACAAAAAACAACAACTTTTTTAATGTAATGAAATGGTTGGAACTGAAATGGAGATAGCACACCATCAGAAGCAAAAACAACAGTAGAAGTAGTAGCAGCTGTTAAAGTTAGCAATTCATGACTTTAAACAGCATCAGCTGTAACCTCACAAACCACAAATCCATTAAAGTTACTTCCGTAACGAAGGCCACACCACACAACTTAACGTGAAATATAAACTGCGTATTTAATCCAACACAAAGGACTTCAACAGAAATGGAAGTGGGGAAACAAATGTAAGATATAATATTGCAATCTTCAATTATTTTATTCAACTGGGTCGAATGGTCTTTGTTAACGTTTCTTACAAGGACATATTGCTCATTTACTATTAGATTGGCATAACTCCAAATAGCTAAATGCATAGACCAATATTCCGCTGGATATATAGACTAGATTATGTATAAAACTATAAACTAGACTAAAATATAGACTAGACTATAGACTATACTATAGACTAGAATATGGATTAGACTATAGACTAGACTATAGACTAGACTATAGACTAGACTATAGACTAGACTATAGACTAGACTATAGACTAGACTATAGACTAGACTATAGACTAGACTATAGACTAGACTATAGACTAGACTATAGACTAGACTATAGACTAGACTATAGACTAGACTATAGACTAGACTATAGACTAGACTATAGACTAGACTATAGACTAGACTTTAGACTAGACTATAGACTAGACTTTAGACTAGACTATGGACAAGACTATAGACTAGACTATAGACTAGACTATAGACTAGATTATATCGAACACAACACTTATTTAATATACAGTTTGTAAGAAGTCAAATTTTGAATTATCTCAATCTTGAAGTAAATGATCGATATGTAGTCATTTGCAGTGGTTTTTTAAAAGAACTCAAATAAAATTTTATTTAAATTTAATTTCCAATGTGTGATACATAACGATTAAAGAGCAAATGTTTTTGCACAATTTATTAATATTTAAATGTATTTTTATTGTAAGGTGTCAAATGAAATCAAATGAAAGAAGTCCAGAGAAATCATCTTGGATTCTTAAAAATTAGCGATAACAATTATTTTCATATCTTTAGACAGAGTAGATTTGTGTTCTTGTAGATCGTACAGGGGAGAGAGAAAGATGTTGTATCGATTCTTCTTTCAGCTCTTGTATATAATTTCGGTTTACATGTATGTATATTTAATCAGTGTCCGAACTTTATTCAAAAGTATTTTGTCCGTGAAAGACAGGTCCATAGCACATTAGATATTCTGCAAGTAATGATAGAAGTATATTCGAGTTTTGAATTTTTTGTAGCCAATTCAAAGAATGTGTCTTGTTTTACAATGCAAATGAGTTTTACAGAGTGTCTTCATTGTTTGTATATTTTGTCCTTATCTTGCGGACACATCGCTGGCGTTAATTTCAAATTGAAAATAGTAGAGGCATTTTGCAGTCAGATGGATGCCCTGAAATCGATCTAATCGGAGAAATTTCCCGAGCCAGTACTCGATACCATATACCAAAACACATTCGTTAAGCTGTTTAGAAGAAGGACGAAGGCAAAGCAAATTAGTTGGGACAAGAATTGAATTTAATTGAGAATACACTTTGATCGAATGCAACTGAGGTTAGTAAACCATATCAGTTCACGTTTCCATCTCTTAACGAATGGTTTTACTCTAGAATAGCAGATACATATTGTCTAACTTATTCCACACTCATTATTATGTTTCCAAGATTACTCCATTGTTTTTTTCTTCCTCTGAAAACTCTAACCTTTATCCATTTGTCGCGGTATCGTCTATTGTTCATCCTAAATACGAACGAGTTCGTAAACTGGGTGTTGCGGGATCTTCTCTAGTTGCAGTTCATGTTGGGATTCACTTAATTTTTGTCACTTTATTGGTCGAGTTGCATGATCTTGGTCTATTTTGTGGTTGTAGCAAATTGTTAAGAATTTAGGAATTCGTTCTTTTGAGTACTTTACTACTAACGTTATCATTAGTAAATTGGTATGCTTCGTATACTTTAATCTGATCTTCTACTTCAGAGTTGTTTAGTATAGCCCCGGAGGTAACCTATAAATCAGTTTGATACCATTATATATTAAATTATGTCCCTTTTACGAATCTTGGATTCCTTAGTAAAAACTACAAATCCTTTGAAAATTTCTTTAGATTCGACATACTCCTTCTTCATCGTTACAATAAAGTCTAGAGTCGTAGAAATAGGGATCGAATTTTGTAAACGATTATAACTTGGTAGGACTTCGATTATAAGTCCTTCTAAAAGACATATTTACACATTATAAAATACTTAATTCTCATTACCTTCTCCAAAAGCATATTCCAAAAGCACTTTGCCTCCCCTTCTTGTAGGATTATGAGTCGCATTGCAAAATAATACAATTTTAAGCGGACGAGGAGCCACGTCCATATGAAGAAAATATTAAATTCGTATATTTGAGATAATATAACAGTTAGAGTTCTCAAATTTTATCGGATATTCCAGAAGCACTTTGTCTCCCCTTCTTGTAGGATTCATGCACATTACGAGTCGCATTGCGAAATAATACAATTTTAAGCGGGCGAGGAACCCCGCCCATATTAAGAAAATATTAAATTCGTATATTTGAGATAATATAACAGAGTTCTCAAATTTTATCGGATCCACGGATCCATTAGGGGGCGTGGAATTTTCTATATAAATTAAATACGAACATGTGTTTATCTTTTAAATTAGTACAGTTAGAATGTTTTTTACATTTGCACTATAATAACTTTAACATCAATGTAAACATTTTGGGATATATATTCATGGACTACCTATGGAGAAGGGGCATCTCCCATATTATATTAAATAAAAAAATTCGTTTATCTGGAAAACTAATAGAACTAGATTCTTCAAATTTTACACGAAGATATCTGAAGATTTCGGAAAAAGGGCGGACTTTCATCCATGTTTGCTTCGAGCCCATCGTATATCTCAGAAACTAAAAGAGCTTGAGTATTCAAATTTTATTTGAAGAAGTTTGATATCATCTCATCATTTAGAGTTTAACGGGCAGACATTCATTGTCTGCCCGTTAAACTCTATGAATTCAAATTTCATATGAACTCATATGAATTCAAATTTTTATACCCTACACCATTTAAGTGGGGAGGGTATATTGGATTTGTAACGCACAATAATATTGGTTTATACCCTCCTTAAAGTATACTAATCGGCTTAGAATAATTTTCTGAGTCGATTTAGCTATGTCCGTCCGTCCATGTAAACCTTGTAATCAAACTACCGGCCGCAATTTTGAAGATAATTGAATGAAATTTGGTACATGATCTTCTATTCCCTGGGACGAACCCTATTGAAAATGTTTAAGATCGGTCCATTATTTCACCTAGCCCCCATACAACGGTTCCCCCCAAAAAGGGCTTGTAAACATTGTAATCAAACTACAGGTCGCAATTTTGGAGATAATTCAATAAAATTTGGCACATGATCTTTTATGGTACTGTCGACGAAGCCTATTGAAAATGGTTAACATCGGCCCCATAGAACTGAACCCGCCAAATAGGGCTTTTAAGTTTATAATTATGCTTAATATACCCGTATCTCGACAAAAAGCTGCAAAACTAAGTTCTATACTAGTCTTGATGACCCTGATGAACTTTATAATTATAGGGCCTCATTTGACCCTAGCCCCTCTAAAAAGCCCCCATCAAAATTTTACTTAAATATCCACAGTTTTATTAAACAGTAAATGGCTTTAGTATATCTGAGGCAAGGTACAATTCAACTTAAATGCTTTCTTATGAAAACTAAATCATATTTTATTCGTATACATGTGTAGGGTATACATGTGTAGGTAATATGGTCGGCTTCGCCCGACTATAACTTCTTACTTGTGCATAGATGGAAATATCTTACATATAAGAATAACTTATTATAAATTTGGGAAACTATTGTAGTTAGAATCTTAAAAATATTTAAGTGGGTTTCTTATTTCTATTGCTTTTAGAGTAGCAAAGCACACTGACACGCCGTGTAAAATTTGTATGATTTTGTAATGCTGCGAGTTTTAATTGTGTCTGCAATATAATGCCTTTAGTAAGGCCACTTTACTGCTTCTTTTTCCGCTGGCTAGTTTATCCTTTCCGCAAACTGCAAACAAGATCAGACTAGAATATATATTAAAAACGAAAAAAAGTTTCAAGGTTTAAAGCTCATTAAGTACTTTGGAATGTCGTTAAAGTAACAAAAAGTATTTATTATTTCAACGGAAACTGAAGGTTAATTAACAAGTTACCACTTTTGAAATCCTTATTTATTTAGGACTAACACAAAATGATTTATTTATTTAGTTAGTTTTTCTTTCAAAATTCTTCATCTAAATATTTCTACTCAAGTCAATTTAATGATGTAATTTTATTTGTCCTTGAGCCGGCTGTAAAATATTGTAGAAAAGGATGCCTAAAAAAAGAGGTCAACCAACTGCACAGCACAGAAAAATACTTATAAATATTTAAACAAATATAAAATATTGTGTATTTGTTAAGCCATTTAAAGGAGTTTTTAAAACCACTTTTCTGCTGTTGGTCACATTTCTTCTCATTATAATTTTAATTAACATTTCAACGTATAATTAGTTTTTTTTTAAATAAATGCTTTTTTCTTTTTCTCATCATTCATTTTCATTTCAATTTTAAAACACTGTCAACTAAATTATGATTTGTAAAAGTAATTTATTTTTCCTTGTTTTCAGTAAAACTAGAGAAAAAAATATATGAAATATTTTTGTTTGTATTTTATTTTTTGGAGTGGCATTACAACGACAAATTGCTTTAATTGTTGTTGATCATGAAATATGAAAAATGACTTTTTAACTCGTTGTGGGTGTATGTGAGTGTATGAAAGTAGTGAATTCACTTTTTTGTTTTTGTTGATTCTTGTTAACAATACCATGACAATAGATTATTAACCAAAAAATGAAAAAAAAGAAAGGTTTATACATAAAAGCTCATGTAGTTAAATACCCTGCAGGTCGTGGTACTTATACTTGAATATCCATGTATTAAGTTATAAAATATACTTTTTAGGCATGTAACTAACCTTATAAAAGGGTTCATGTTATGGTTTTCATACCCCCTTTTGAACTACTGGGTATTTAATAGAAACATACAAACATCATTTCACTTTATCAAATAAACATTCGAGCGCCTTTGTTGCGTGTTTGCTGAAATATTATTTAGAAACAAAGTCAAATGCGATAAAATTGTTGTTGTAATTATTTATAAATTCAACTGGAGAAAAAAACATTGTATAATAATTTATTACTTTTTAATAAGGCGAATGTGTATGAGTAATATAAAACTATATAACAATTCCAAGAAGTGCGGAAAGCAATGGTAAGATATTTGGATTAAGACAGAAATGCTTAGTTTTGTTACTTGTACTTATCCAACAACTCACATTTCAATCAATACTGCATACCGTCTGCATTACTCAGAAAGAGTCTAGTAATGGCTTACAAATAACTAAATACAGATGTAAATACTTATTTTTATTGATTTTACATTTTGTTTTTAGTTTGAAAACCATTCGAAGACTCGGTGGGCATATCGTCGTCCAACAACGCACATTTCAATGAATACTGCATACCGTCTGCATTACACAAAAAGAGTCTAGTAATGGCTTACAAATAACTAAATCATATACCGGCGGAGAGAGGCAGATAAAAAAATCACCACTACACACACACTGTTGGCATTTTTTCATTGAAATTGCACTGAAATATTTGTATTTTTGCTGCTCTTGTTTAGAGGTTCGTATGCGATCGTGTTGCCGAAAATCTTCGTTGTCAGAACAATACTAGTGCCGACGTCTGAACTAAATACATATGTAAATACTTACTTTTATAAATTTTAAATTTTTTTTGGTTTGAAAACCATTTGTGGACTCAGTGGGCATATCGTCGTTTACTTATTTGTCCAAAAGCATACTACTTATTTAACCCATTATTATCAACCGATTGTGGTAAGTACTTCTTTACCTCCCTGTTGGTTAGGGTGATACGTTATTGTCTCGCATGTCACCGTGTCACCGTGTTAAAATAATTAGATCTATTAAAGTTTGACTAGACTATAAACTAGACTATAGACTTGACTATAGACTAGACTATAGACTCGACTATAGACTAGACTATAGACTAGACTATAGACTAGACTATAGACTAGACTATAGACTAGACTATAGACTAGACTATAGACTAGATTATAGACTAGACTATAGACTAGATTATAGACTAGACTATAGACTAGACTATAGACTAGACTATAGACTAGACTATAGACTAGATTATAGACTAGACTATAGACTAGACTAGACAAGACAAGGCAGGTATCCAAAGGGGAATTGATCCAGATTAAGGATAATAAGCCACCCTGAGATAAAAACTAGACTAAATTTTTTGCCTAGCAAGTCGGCGAGTGTCCCTTGCATATTTACGACTCAGCACCGCCCTTTGTAATCATACAGCAGAAGGCAATTTTATATATGGTTTCACCGTTTTACAAGCACTTTGCTCAAGTACTAACTCGTACGAACTAAACTCTGACCATTACTGATCCGTTGCTTACCTTCCGACATGCAAAAACATAATTTCCGTTTACAACAAAAAAGATGGGATGTCCTTTGTTCAATCAGAACCTAGATACATATTCGTAGACTGAAACACGAATCCTTCAAATAAGCTAATGTCTTTGTTCTTAAATCTGGTATGAAACGAGATTTCCTTGAGCATATCTGAACAAAGAACTTCTCATTCATTCGACACAACCTCCTTATACTATAGGCATACGAGAGGTTAAGATTCGTAAACCTCTAGATTCATCCTGTATCATATAGACTTAGCATAAACTCACTTCCAAGGTAGGACTTAGTGAAATTTCTTGAAAATATATTCATTTGTAGAAATAAGATATGCTATGCTTAGGCAAGTCCATAGATTTATTTTTCATTATCAAATCTGGAATAAAAATAAATTTGATGTTTAAACAGTTTTCAATTTTTTTTTTATTAAAAATTTTCATAAAAAAATATGTAAAAAACGTGGCATAATCTCTAAACATCAACTGTCACAGGATTTACATGTTTTTGTATTTTGACATTTATATTGGATACAACAAAACAAAAGCTTCCCCAAAGGCTTTGTTATTTTGTTAGATTTATTTTATACAGTTTCTGTTTTGTTACTGTTTAAATCCAAGGTGTTAAAGTATTTCGGTATTGTGCCCCTTTAATTTGCATAAATATTTCCTTATTTGGTAAAGGAATAAAAATGTGTTGTTAAATATTTAATAAAGTGCCCGCCGCTTCATACAAAAGCCACAAAAACTTTTTGTGCCTATTTCTTTTTTGTTTGTTTTAACAATTTAAAACTGTAGTAAGTACTTACTGGTCTGGTAGAGGGGGAGGGAAATTAATGTATTTTACTTTTTGTATTTTTCCCATTCATTATTTTCATTATCATAAAGTTTTTCTCTTGCTATCCGTTTTCTACCTAACTGTATCCTTTTTCCGTCCACTTCATAATCTTAATGGTGTTTTTTTTTTGTTTGTTGGTTTGTTTGTCGTTGTTAGTGTTGGCGTTTTATCCTTAAGCTGACTTCCGGCTCAATTTACTCTCAATGTGCTTTAATTTATTTGAAAACAAAACAACAAGAAAAATTCCGATTCTATGATGAGAACGATAAATATGTTTTTGTTGTTGTTGTCGTTGTGTGATTTTGTATGTGTGTAATCAGGTAGGCTTCTCTTTTTGTAATAAGCTTAAATGTTAATCCTTTACTTTAATCATCTTAAGTATATTGATGTGTGCGTTGGTATGTGTGTTCGTATTACATTTGTCTGCTTTGAGGTTGATTGACCTTTTATCTCAATTTTTATTTTTTTTTGTTTTTCACAATGATTTCATTTTACAATTGACATTAAGAAGGGTTTCATTAATTTCATTTGTTATTAATGAGCGTCTAATTTATAAGAGAAAATACAAAATAGACAAGTTCAAAACACATTTATAAAGAAACAATTAATTAAATAATATTAAACACATTTCACTTTGTAATGGCTGACGTTGTTGGGTTTTAAAAAGTTAAACTTGAGAACATTATCATGTGACATGATGAGAACATCAATGTCTATGTATTATAATATTAAAAAAGCTCACACAAACATATTCTGTAAAATATTTACGAAGACTTTTAACTATTCCGATACTCTCATTAATGATTAATGAGGCATGATCATTAAGAAAAATCCCATAAAAACGGAGAATAGTTGTTAATGATCTTGCAGCCCGATATAAAGTGGGTCAAATGATCAAAGTTACTGTTCCTCATCGAAGTGTTATAGGACCATCACTTTACCTACACTAAAATAAAAAAATTTCGTAACTACTTTTTTCGTAACATATAAGAAAATTTCGTGTATAATATGAAATATTGTTTAATCAACCCCTTTTCTAATTTTACGAAAGTCGTAATATATTTTTTCGTATATATTAAGAAACTTTGTTTTCTTTTACAAAAATAGTTTCGTTAAGGCATGTAATATTTAACGAAAGTAACGATTTTTTTTCGTAACAAGATTATTTAGTAATATACAAGAATTATTTTTATTTTACAAAAAAATTATTTTGTTACGATTTTTTTTATTCTCGTAATTTTAAGGGAGTTAAATTAAACGTAATTTTTTATGTTTTTTTAAAAAAAAGATAAAAAATTTCTTTTTTTAATTCGCAATCTTTTTCTAAATTTACAATAATTATTTTAAAAGATCTAAAATATTTGTCTTTAAAAAAATCGTAAAATGAACAAATTTTTTTTCTAAAATTATATAAAATTATTTTGCATTTTACTAAAATATTTCGTATAATTTCGTATATATTACGAAAGAATTTCGTGGTGCGAAACCACGAAGCATTTCGTACAATGTACAACATTTTTCGTGTATATAAGGCATGGATTATTTTCAGTGTATAATAACCATTACCAAAAACTTTTTCCATAAATGGATGTACTTGGAAGACGGAGGATAGTTGTTAATGATCTTGCAACACGCCTTATATAATAAAGCAAATACCAAGTGGTTTAAGCGATTAAAGCTATTGTTCCCTAACGAATTATTTTTAGGACCATCACTTTACCAATAATACACCATTACCAATAACCAATTCCAGACCACCAACAATTAAGTATTCAGCAAACTTTTCAATCTTCCAGTCACAGATATACCACAACCCAAGCTGAAGGAACACAAGCTGAAGTTGCAGACGTCATCAACAACGCCCAAATATCTAAGGCGATTGGTACTGATGATATATCCATGCTGATGTTAAAACACCTTGGCGAGCGGGGATTTGAGTTGAAACTATGGTTTTCAATAAGTCACTGAGCAGCCTTGTAAAACCCGAAGCCTGAAAAAAGGGTAGAGTAATTATTATTTTAAAACTTGGGAATATCGCGGAGGGACAATCATACAGGCCAATATCCCTCCTACCACCAGTTGCGAAGACACTCGAGGCATTTCGAGGCTAATCATCACCATCACCATTGCCACTCAAATCTTACAAGAACGGTCCTAGTGGCTCTTGGCTTAGTGACCATCAGTCACTCCACACATTTCGAGGATATCCACAAGGCCCAACAACAGAAATGGATCGTAAATTATCTGTGTGGAAGTCAGTCGTTCGTAGGGTTTAGAGACAAAGACGAACCCCCTACAATAAATATACAAGGTATACCCCAAGGTGGAGTATTATCAAAGTTTTTTGCTTAACTTCAACCCCCGTACCTGGTGTGGACGGGATTTTTTATGCCGTCAAAAACTATACAATTATGGCGACGTGCCACAACTTTGATGTATTATGAGTTCTTCACTGACGGTAACCTGTCATTATCAACAGCAAAGACTTACGTTTTACCACCTGGACGAAGGCAGTAGAACTAAATCGTGGTCGATGGAGTTCTTTACTTCCTCAGTTCACACAACTACAATCACCCACAAATTGCGAAGTAGAAACAAGGCCCTAAAAGCACTAGCCGGCAGCAGTTGGAGTGTGTTGTTAACTAAATATAAAACGAATAGTGGTAAATTATGCTTCCCCAATGTATTCACCTTTGCTCAGTGATACTCAGTGGAGAAACATTCATTCATCTGCAAGAGAAAACGAAGTTCTTCTTGTTAGTCAAGGAACACAATTTCATGTTGACAAAATAGTTCCTCCTAGGATGACATCGGAAAGGGATGACATCACACCGCATGTCAGGAAGGATCTTCGTATCACCAAAGCAAAAACTATTAATGTACACTCAGACTGTACATGATCATAAAGCAAATGCCTTAAAGATAAGGTGAGTTGTAGATAATTTTTGATAATATTTCATGGGCCCTACTTTTTATCGTTGTAACGATGAGTTACAAACACAATGAAAACTCATTTAATTTATTGACAATGTGTGATAAAAATACTACATAAACTGAAACGGATAATTTATATCTCCTAATTGAAAATACTTATACGTACACTATGACCTGGTTCACACTAAGAAACTTTCTTTGAGAAACTTTTGATTTTTGTGTGTGAGAGAAAGAGAAAGAAATCTTAACCATCCCTTTCTCTCACACACAAAATCAAAAGTATCTCAACAAAAGTTTCCCAGTGTGAACCAGGTCTATATAGTTGTAAATACATTTGATAATATTTCATAATCCCTTTCCTAATTTCTCTTGATAGAAGGACAAATATACAGACGGATATGGCTAAAATCTAATAAGTTTCCACGTTTTTAGGTCTACAATGAAAATATTTATGAGTTACAAACAATATGACAAAATCATATTTGCCCCATATTAATTTTTTTTTTTTGTAATTTCTGTGTTACCACTGAACTTTCTTACGACATTCGAAAAACATATGAAAAATTGTCGTAAGAGTTGTATAGAGCTAATGCATAGAAACTACCAACAACATTGTTATGACTATTGTAGCAAATATTTGTTCGATTGTGAATTGAACAAATATTTCATGAGTCCTATCCTATTTTCTATTGATAAAAGAACAAATAGACAGACGGACATGGCTAGATATTGTGTAAGAATCTAATAATTTTTCAAAATATATATACTATTATAGGTCTACATTGAATATAACTATGAGTTACAAACAAAATGACAAAATCATATTTACCCCATATTTATTGATAATGTGTGTTAAAAATACTATTCAAACGAAACGGATAATTGATATGTGCTAATTAATAATACTTATACGCCCACAACTCAGTTTATATTTTTATTTTCTCAAGAATTAGGTTTTTTATTCAATTGAAGTGAACAGTGAAAGATGTAACTTAATGTACATTTTAATTTATCTTTGTGTTAGTATTGATATTAGGGTGTTTCCATTTTATGAATAATTTTTCGAATCTTCAATACTATTATTTTTTTATTTATTTTATAAATGTCCCCTATTATTTTTCTTAACTTTTAATAGGTAACTTAGTCCACTATAATGTTAATGTATACTGGATACATACTTATATACGTATGTATGTACGCACTTAATGTCAATCTTATTTTATTATCAATTGTGCCGTCAATTCTATCATTTCAATTTCATGCATACAATCACTTGTCAATGTGTCAAAACAGATTTCTACTTTAATATAAAGTTTAACTTAACAACGAGAATATCAAAAGCAACGTCATTACAATGATTTCAAATAGAGACAACACACAAAAAAAAAATAAATATTTTTACACGATAATATTTCCGGTTTGAAGCTGTATACATAATGAAAAAATCAATAAAGTTTAAGTATTAAATGTATATATAAGGATAAAAGAAATTAAAAGAATGTTTAAATATATAAAATAAAATATTATTAAAATAAATTAAGATATTAAAACTAGAAAACTTTTTCTCCTCCAACTGTTATATATAAGAGTATTATGTAAAATAGTTAAAAACAACTTTATTATAACAAATAATAAAAGAAAACAAATTAATTTAATTTAATACAACTACTACTAACTAAATATAATTTAAACTAAAACCGACATTTATTTTCTCTATTTTTATGTTTTTATTTCTTTTACCCCAAAAAATAATGTGGTGCCATTATTTAACTTCACTTAAAATCCAACTCTTATAAACATTTACACACCCGTAAATACGGACGTATACATAGTATAACATACGAATAAGAGAAACCCTGTAGCTCACGGTACTGTTTTATAACATAAATGTAAAATTCGGTATTAGAGTAACCATTTCAGTAAAACGAATGTAGATTATGTAATATTATTAAATAGAATAGTCAGTAGACTAGTTTGCAGACAATTTAATTTACAAAGACATAGATAAGTATGGACTAGTCCTTAGTCATTAGACCATGCAATAGACTAGTCAATGGACTAGTCATTAGACTAGATCACAGGCTAATAAATAGACTAGTCAATAGACTAAACAGTAGATTTCTTAAAAGAATTATTCATAGACTGTTCCAAAGACTGGTCAATAGTCTCGTCAATAGACCTAATAACAAACTGTTTCATAGCCTAGTCCGAAAGCTATTCAATATACTAGTCCATAGACGATTTTATAAACTATTCCATAAACTAGTCACTAGGCCAGTCCATAGTCTGTACAATAGACCAGTCTATAGACGAGTAAATAAACTAGTTTATAGATTGGAACATAGAACATAGGGCCACTTTTGATAAGCAGAACTGGCGCGGTGTGATGCACCAAACGTAATATTACAGTGCCCAAATTAGATCGGTCCATAGGCTAGATATGAGACTGACACATAAAGACTAATCAATAAATAAGTCAATATACTACTCTATAGACTAGTATATTGACTAATCTATAGTACATATACTAGATACAATACACTATTCCAGTGTCTAGTCAATAGACCACTATATACACTTGTGCATAGACTAGTAAATATACTAATCTATAGACTAGTCAATATACTACTCTATGGACTAGTCAGTAGACTGACCAACAGTCTTATCCATAGACCAATCAATACCGTAGCCTAATCTAAAGACTATACAATGGACTAGTCCACAGACTAATCATAAACTAGTCCATAGACTAGTTAATAGAGTGTGCAAACTGACTGGTTCGTAAACTAGTCCACGAACTAGTCAATTGATAGTCGCTAGACTAGTGCATGGACTAATAAATATAATAGCTAACAAACTAATTCATAGATAAGTACATAGACTAGTTTATAGGCTGGTCCATAGACTAGTTCATAGACCGGTCCATAGACTAGTCCAATATACTGCTCAATAGACTAGTCGATAGACTGACCAATAGTCTTGTCAATAGACAATTCAATATCATGGCCTAATCAAAAGACTATACAATCGACTACTCCACAGACTAATCATAAACTAGTCCATAGACTAGTTAATAGAGTGTGCAAACTGACTGGTTCGTAAACTAGTCCACGAACTAGTCAATTGATAGTCGCTAGACTAGTGCATGGACTAATAAATATAATAGCTAACAAACTAATTCATAGATAAGTACATAGACTAGTTTATAGGCTGGTCCATAGACTAGTTCATAGACCGGTCCATAGACTAGTCCAATATACTGCTCAATAGACTAGTCGATAGACTGACCAATAGTCTTGTCAATAGACAATTCAATATCATGGCCTAATCAAAAGACTATACAATCGACTACTCCACAGACTAATCATAAACTAGTCCATAGACTAGTTAATAGAGTGGCAAACTGGCTGGTTCGTAAACTAGTCCACGAACTAGTCAATTGATAGTCGCTAGACTAGTGCATGGACTAATAAATATAATAGCCAACAAACTAATTCATAGATAAATACATAGACTAGTTTATAGGCTGGTCCATAGACTAGTTCATAGACCGGTCCATAGACTAGTCCAATATACTGCTCAATAGACTAGTCGATAGACTGACCAATAGTCTTGTCAATAGACAATTCAATATCGTGGCCTAATCAAAAGACTATACAATCGACTACTCCACAGACTAATCATAAACTAGTCCATAGACTAGTTAATAGATTGGCAAACAGACTGGTTCATAAATTAGTCCACGGACTAATCAGTGGAATAATCAATAGATTAGTCAATAGACTAGTGCATAGACTACTTTATGCACTAATAAATAGAATATTAAATAAACTAATCCATAGATTAGTAAATAGGCTAGTTTATAGACTGGTCTAAAGACTAGTTCATAGACCGGTTCATAGTCTAGTCAATAGACTAGTCCATTGTCTAGACAATATACTAGTGCAAAGACTATTCAATAGAATAGTTCATAGACTAGTTTAGTATAGTCGACAGACTAGTGTATAGACTACTTTATGGACTATTAAATAGAACAGTTAATAAACTAATCCATGGATTAGTACATAGGCTAATTCTAATATTAGACAATATTCTAGTTCTTTTAATACAAAGAACAAATATTAAATAGTGCAAAAAAACTATAAATTGGTATGAATTTACATTATTAGAACTAAAGGGACTCCAGGGAAAAGTTTGCATCTTTATAAAAATGTGCACGAGTGTGTGTAATATTTAAAACCGGAGTCTATATAAAGGAAGCAAAACTTCCTTTTACATTTTGATAAATTTCACGGTATACGCATCATTTAGATTTGACTTAAAATAAAATTAACACAATTTATAAGAATTTATCTATGAATACTACATATACATATAAATATAAAGATGCTGTACAAAAAAAAAAAAACAGAAAAATAGGAAAACAAAAACAACAGATAGCAGAGTGAAAAAAATGAAAACAAATCTAAACAAATGCCAGTGACTAATACCCATAGTAATCATGGTAAAATTGTTGGAATTCTTAGATGTTGTGATGGTTTCCTTTAGAGCAAGAAATGAACGTTTGTAAGTATTTAAAAATTCCCCGGTAAGACAATCTCACAATTTGTAAATGTACTAATGTATATATATTGTGTGTGTGTTTGCATTTATCTATAATCATTATCTAGTCATTTGTAATGGTGTGAAGAAAAATATATAAATGGTGTTTTAAAAGCAATTTGTTTGTAGTTGACAAATAAAAACATTGAGATTTTTATCGCTGACTACAAAATGCCAATTGCAACAAACTTCGACGAGTGAAATTGTTCATTCAGCGTAATAAATATTGAATGTAGGTAAGTAAAAAGGAAATATTAATGGGAAATATAGATTTGTGTGAGAGTTTCTTGTTTATACAAAAATAACTGTATTAAAAACTCATTAAATGGCGATTTGTAAGAAAATAAATAATGTTTAATATAACTCTGTTTAAAGTCTGCTTCACTGAAAAAGTTCTTGTTAGCGGAATTTAGAAAAATGTCCATTAACCGATTTTTTGGCTTTTTTGGAAGAGAGAGACGCGAAGAATTTATTTGGCAGGATTGTAGTCGGTAACTAATCCTGATTGTCCTTAGCCGTCCGACAGCTGAAGCATTTATGTCGTTGGATTGTATTCCTTAGTTAGCTGAGCAGAGTGTAATTATAAAAATTGGATCAATGAGTTTGAATGAAATCAAATTTCCCATTTTCTTCCTTATAGTACTTTTTTCTCCCTATTCAAATAGTTAACATTTGTATTCCGAAACGTTGTATTATCTTAATAGGAGCCCATAATTTAGTATTTATTCATAAGTATTAGGGTTTTATCGTTGAAAAAAAAAGTCGACTTTACGACTTTTAGCGTTTAGGTAAAAGTTGACGTTTCGAATTTTTGCATTTAGTTAAAAGTCGACTTTTTTATTTTGTAAATAGTCGACGTTTCGACTTTTTCCAACTTTCTGACTTTTCGACTATTTTCGACTTTTTCGACTTTTTCGACTATTTTCGACTTTTTCCGACTATTTTCGACTTTTTTCGGCTTTTTCCGACTTTTTCCGAAAAATAGATTGTTCGATTATTCGAAAGTCGATTTATAGAACCCTAATAAACAAACAAATTTGTATGCAAAAAGTACCAAAAATAGGTACGATTTTCACACTTTAAACGTTCGAATGGCTTCTGATGTTTCCGTAAAAGCACCTAGGGGACGTAATTGGTTGTTCGAATAATATAGATCAATATTGAATTAACCAGAATTATCATCTAAAGACTCACCTCAATGCATTCCTGTCGCCCAACCGCTTCAGTTGTTTCGGCACCTAGGGATTGTAATTGTTAGTTCGAACACACAGTTCTATACTATATATTTAACAGAGTTATTTCAGAGGCCACAAGCACCTGTAGTAAGCTAAGCATATGTTTAGATTAAAAAGAGGAGTTGTCTTTATGGTCTAACGTCTATCAGTTAAGTGTTTTCAATGGTACACCCAGACTCCCAGACTTGTCCTGTGCTTCGTACAGCTCCCAGAAATTAAGAGAAGTAACAGAAACTTATCTTGAAAATGCATATTTCACCCAAAGGAACCTCAACCAATTTGCCAGGCAGGACAAAATCCATCCATTCCAGTTAATAATCCCGGCAGACTAGTGGTACTGGTAGCAACTCTTTATCCCGGGATTGCAGTATAGTCGGCAGAATACAGGTACTGGTAGCACCTCTTTTCTTCGCGAATGCAATCACATCAAAATGAGGTCTTTCGCCAAGGCAAAATGCTCCCTGGGGACGTGTGAAGGGTATATTTATGTATATAAGTTTGTCAATGCATAATTGTAATGTCTATAATATAATTGCGATAATATAAACTATATATGTAAATTCCGATTTCAATTTTGAAGATAATTCAATAAAAATTGCCACATAAAGCCTCGGCCTCGTCCGACAACAATTTCTTACTTGCTTTAAAAATAGAGACAGATGCAATTCAAATATCTTATCCAAATTTTAGCCTTTTACCTTTAACCATCCCAGCAAAAATAAAACAAAGTACCTTCAAAGATTAACATTGATCACCCCTTCAAAAGTAGCACTAAGTGAATTAGTTTACCTTCCAAAGAAGCGAAAAGAATCAAATTAGTTGTAATCTATAACACTAGAAATTAACTTCTTAATAACTTCCAAAAAAAGAACATAAAAATTACTTCCTGAGAATGACTTCAGATGTAGTGTATTTGGAATCAAACAAAAATAACATTCCTCCTATTACCTGTGTTAAAATTATTACTTCTTCAGGTCTTTTTCAGTACTTCCATAGAGTAAATTCTACTTCTTTTTCGCTTCTTTGAAAGTTCTTTCTTTTTTTGGTGATTTCTGTCAGTAACGTTATATAGATAATCATCATAGAAAATTATTTAAATATTTAAGGATTTATTCATCATAAATTTATATGCATTTATTTATTAGAGGTTTAATAAACAAATCTTGTAAAGAAATTTTGTTTTATAATCTCTGATAAATTTAAATAGTAATTTTGTGTAATCACAAACAAAATTGCTCGTTAAAATACTAAATAGTGACAGTTACCCTGGCAATAGACATTTAAATCAAAACAACAACAAAAATATTGTATACAAGTGTTTTAGATGATATTAAAGAAATAAAGTTTGGAAACATGTAAATTAGCATTTTGTATAATTCATTCATTTATAATACAAATTGCTGTTAAACCAATTAAAAACTCTTATTAAACAAATTTAAGAAATATTCATGATGGGATTTTTTAATCTTCAATTTCATTGCTCATTAATTATGAATTGTAATACCAATATCTATAATTTTACAAATAAAAATTCATCAAGGCTTTTGAATATTTAATAAAATACTTAAGTAAATGAAAATAATATTTTGCTACAATTTTCATTTAAATAAATTAGAAACGTATTTCTTTGATCAACTAACATAAACATTATTTTTTATTTAACGGATAAAATAATAAGAATTTCTTTTCAGACAAAATGCATTTATTTTTCGTTGTATTTTTCGTTTTGCTGATGCAACAGAATAGAAGAAAAAAATCACAGTTTTTTTTCTACAAATACAAATCGTAGACGTATTCTTTTTAGATTTAAACAATTTATTTTCTTTTATTTTTTATCTGTTATTCTACTGTCTTTTATATCTTTTACTTTGCTGACAAATAAACATGTCTGTCAACTGCCTTAAGTCGTCTGGTTTAGTACAGTGGAGTAAAGTCGTCGTTCATAGTTATCAGGATTCATTATGTCTATTTTAATGCAACTAGATGCATACAAATTCATACAAATTTTTACAGTCACGTACATACATACATTTACACATAGAAAACAAATACATACATTTGTCGCTTATTTAGTGCAAGACTGATATAACTCAAAAAAATAACTTCGGGAAAAACATGAGCTGAAGAATCCCACATGAAATAATGAAATGGTGAATGGAATTACAAATATTATGTATGAATGTATGAAAAATAAAGATTTCTTATGTAATAAACATTCTGTAGTACTCAGTTCTAAAAAAAAAAAAAACAATTTTGAGTTGAGCTAGTCTTACAGTAAATCTATAATAAGTATGTTTTTGCTAAAGCAACAGATAGAGAATTGTTAAACAAAGCAGTACAAAAACTTCATGCTTGAAAAAATTTAAGAAAAATAAAAAAGTAACACAGTGTTACGAAATAATACTACTTTCCTATACTTGAAAATGGCCTTGATTATGTGGAAGTCCTTGAAAAGGACCATTAATATAAATAATTCTTTCGAAGCTCTAATACTTCAGCATTTAGCATTGTGGAACTTAAACTGATTAAATATATGAGGATTTTCAAAAATAAAAATATCTACCCAGACTATAGATTAGACTATAGACTAGACTAGACTATGGACCAGACTATAGACTAGACTATAATTAGACTATAGACTACACTATAGACTAGACTATAGACTAGACTATAGACTAGACTATAGACTAGACTATAGACTAGACTATAGACTAGACTATAGACTAGACTATAGACTAGACTATAGACTAGACTATAGACTAGACTATAGACTAGACTATAGACTAGACTATAGACTAGACTATAGACTAGACTATAGACTAGACTATAGACTAGACTATAGGCTAGACTATAGACTAGACTATAAACTAGACTACAGACTAGACTGTACACTAGACTATAAACTAGACTATAAACTAGACTATAAACTAGACTATAGACTAGACTATAGACTAGACTATAGACTCGACTATAGACTAGACTATAGACTAGAATATAGTCTAGACCATAGACTAGACTACAGACTAGACTTTAAACTAGAATAAAGTCAATTACATTAACGTCTGGTTGATTCCAATACGACTTTCGTCACGAGTTGTACTCTTTGTAGTTGAGAGTGGAGACGGTCATTACTTTATTTTCACCTTCATTGACCGAGTATGACTCGGGTCATTTCGCAGCGATGATCTAATTTTCGTTTAAACTAAAAAAATATTACATTAGAAAAAAAAATACTTAAAAAATCAAAGTACTTCATAATGTTTGTTTTATTGTTTTGATAAGAATGTAAAGTTATGAGAAGAAAATCTCATTTGATTGATTTTGATTTTCAATTCAAACAGTTTTGCATTAACTGACTAATGTATATATTGTTTTTCAAATTATACCGATTAGTTTAACTATTCTTTACGACAACATAATGGTATCATAAGCCACTATAAAAACAAAAATAAAATTAAATGTCTTGTGAATACCAGAGAAAATTGTTCAAATGTCCATTATTTTTCAGTATATTTTTTTTCATCCAACTTTAATGTTTGTATTTGGTGCAGGACTTACAGCAAGAGAAAACAACAACAACATCCAATAGTCTGTTTGTCAAATGGAATGAAATAAGAAGTCAGTTCTTTATAACTTTCAACATGAAGACGGATAAATAAACATAAAAGTTTGACTTCATTATTGCGTTTTTTTTTCCACTCTCTTCCGAAGAATTCATATCTTGTTAAGTTTTCCATTTTATTTCGTTGAAATCCTGACGGTAGCAGTAGTAGTTCATGTCCTTTAGAGCAGTTTTCAAAATACAAAACAAGATGATTGCGATGATGATACCAGCAATATTAAGACAACAAATAAGCAATCTGAATTGGAATAGAAGCAAAGAGTCCATTCATACAAACTACTCCTTATTTATTTTGTATTTATATACACTGTCCTGTGTCTGTATGCCATTTAGATTTTGTATATTTGCTTATTTATGAAAGAAAAAATACAATAAAAATAAATTTTAAACAACTAAACAGTTGCCCAACATTAAAAAAAATCAACTGAAAGTCTGATTTTACATTTTTATTTAAAGTACACATTATGAATAGTCCTGGTTAAAATTCATTTTCCATTTGTCTTGTCTAGTTAAGTTCACTTTGTCGTAAAACTCATTTAAGAATTCAAATGGTTTTGAACGATTTAACTGCACATTACTCATTTACTACTAGACTGATATAATTCCAAAAACTTCGTATCGAAAGCAACGGCTATAAATTGTTGACATTTTACTACTTCTTAAATTGAACAAAATTAAAAATTGAACAAAATTTTAATAATAAATATTAATATATTTCTCATCTGAAATCCTAAATTTTAGTTCATCTGTAGTTCAGATCTGTTCAAGTTCATAGTTCGGCATGGTTAGGACAACTATTCTATGTTTTTTGTAACAATATTTTGTTGTCATAACCAAACAATTGTTATTTTTATTGAACTTCATCAATATTTTAGTTACTGAAAACATTTATATGTTTGTGACAATTATAAATTTGAGAATGATTCTCTGAAAAATAATTATTGTTACATTATTTAGATAAATTTAAACTATCAAATAACCATTGAATGGTAGGATTTTACACGTTTATCCATATAATGTTTAAGATACGTTTACTATTAAAAATATTTTGGTATCCCCAATTTTCTATCAGTTGTATGGTTTATTCGTACTAGATAGGATTAAATAAATTGTTAAACAATCGCAGTGTTAAAATAATTGTGAAAAATAAATAATATCTAAAAATGTAATAGGAAACAAAAGAAAGAAATAAATAAATAAAATAGTGTACATAAAAAATTAATAATTAAAAAAAATTAAATTGTGTTTATATTGGCATGAAGGTGTGGATATATATTTTTATGGGAATATCAGTGCTTGGAAGTTTTGTGTTTGTTTAAAAGAAAATTAACAAATACATAATTACATTTTACGCCGAGCACATTAAATTAACCATATTATGTTTAATATGTAACCATAACATGGTTACTTGAAGACATGTGACTACTTGTAACCATAATATGGTTACTTGAAACAATAATATGATTACTTGAAGCCATTATATGATTACATGAAACCATAATGTGGTTGCTTGAAACTACAATATGATGCTACAACATCACATTATATTATGATGAAATATTTGGACTATGTTTAATCACAATATTATAGATTTTTATACTAATAATGATCATAATATGATATTTCTTTATAGTAAAACTGATCATAATATGTTTTAACTTTAACCATAATTCTAACCATAATATGTTGCTCTTAGATTATGGTTATCACAACTATATTTTTCTCTGCGTGTACTAGTTGAGTTCTAGTTCATTTCTAGTTCAGTTTTAGTTCAGTTCTAGTTCAGTTCTAGTTCTGTTCTAGTTCAGTTCTAGTTCAGTTCTAGTTCAGTTCTAGTTCAGTTCTAGTTCAGTTCTAGTTCGTTCTAGTTCAGTTCTAGTTCAGTTCTAGTTCAGTTCTAGTTCAGTTCTAGTTCAGTTCTAGTTCAGTTCTAGTTCAGTTCTAGTTCAGTTCTAGTTCAGTTCTAGTTCAGTTCTAGTTCAGTTCTAGTTCAGTTCTAGTTCAGTTCTAGTTCAGTTCTAGTTCAGTTCTAGTTCAGTTCTAGTTCAGTTCTAGTTCAGTTCTAGTTCTAGTTCAGTTCTAGTTCAGTTCTAGTTCAGTTATAGTTCAGTTCTAGTTTAGTTCTAGTTTAGTTCTAGTTCAGTTCTAGTTCAGTTCTAGTTCAGTTCTAGTTCAGTTCTAGTTCAGTTCTAGTTCAGTTCTAGTTCAGTTCTAGTTCAATTCTAGTTCAGTTCTAGTTCTACGCTCTCTAAAATAAACAAATAAAACAGCTCAAAAGTGTAACTTAAAATATAAAACAATAAAAAATAAAAATCGTCACAATTAAGCAAATTGCTGTAAACAAAAATTATTAAAAAATACTTTATAAACAAAGTGAATTTAATATAAAAACTTTTATCTTTAAAAATTATAAACAGATTACAATTAAAAAAAACACAAAAACTAAAATAAATTCAAAAAAATATTTAAAAAAGAGTACAAAAATGAGTAAAGCAGTTCTCTGTAAACAATGTAACAAAGAAATAACAACAACAAATTATGTTAAATGTTACAACTGCAACTCAAATTTTCATTTTTCACCCTGCTCCCCCTTTTCCGAAATTACATATCTATCAATGTACGGTGAGAGAAAAACTTCATGGAAGTGTCATTTATGCAAACCACGAAGCCGCTCTCCAAATACTTTGTACCAATCACTTGTTTTTGATGAAAGCAACAACATGAAACAAGCCCGAACCGATGACGATGAAAATAATGTTGAGAATGATCCTCCGAAAAAATTTAAAGAGATAGTGTCGTTGACCTCGTTAGATACAAAATTGAACTCTTTTGATGCTAGACTGTGCTTTGTTCAATCAGACTTAAAGGAAGGCATGAAAGAGGTGATGAAAACAGTCGATCAATTAGCAATTAATGTCAAGAGTGAAATGAAAGAGGAAATTCAATTCGCACTCTCTTCGATATCAAATGCACTTGCTACTTTAGTTGATCAAGTAAAGGAGATAAATGAGACTAATATTAAAAGAGACACTCGAATTACTGCCAACGAAATGCGTATAAACAAATTGGAACAACAAATTATCAAAAACAATATAGAAATAAAAAACATACAAAACAAAGAAATCTCTGAATATGATGTGGTAAAAGAAATTGGTAAAACAATTAACATTGAAATAAAGGAAGAAGATATAGCTAATGCATACCGCATTAAAAAACAAAACAAAGTCATTGACGAATTTTCTACACTGAGCAAAAAAACTGCATTCATGAGTAAAATTACTAAACATAGAGTCAATGCAGAAATAATAAACAAAAATGATCAGGATAATACAGCCAACAAATTTATATATATAAACGATGAATTGACGTTTCATAACCGCCAACTTCTTTGGCAATCTAAAACAAAAGCAAAGGAGGCAAATTGGAAGATTGTTTGGGTTCGTAACGGGAATATCTTTGCACGAAAAAACGAAAACTCGCCCCTACTCACCATAAAAAATGCTGCAGATATTGAAACTATTAATAATACAATTTAAA
>NC_060954.1:36586584-36587989 GCF_022045245.1 Lucilia cuprina
AGAAAGTTGTATTGTTACCGAATTCTTTAATAATTGTTGTGTAATATATGTTCTTTACGTTTAGTACATTTGTTGCTTTAGCAAAATTGAAAAGATTTTGAGTAGGATTATCTACATCTGTTGAGAATTGGTAGTTTTGTTTTTTCCATAACATTTTAAGTAGTTGGTCTTGTGTTTTTTGTAATGTGCTGTTGTATTTAACATTTCCCCAAGCAGTTATACCATGTCTAATGTAAGATTCAGCAAGAGAGAAATAAGCTTGACGTAATACGTCATAAGTCGCGCAATTGCTTAAATAGTACAACATATATGAAGATTTTCTAAGCTTTTTTTGCAAGTTTTCTATATGCGTCTTCCATTTAAAACTGCTGTCAACATAGACTCCTAAGTACTTATATGATTCGACTAGTTCTATAACCGTTGAACATGTGTCGCCTACGTATATATTGCTATTGGCTTTCTTATGAAGGCATTCTGTGTTATGAAATATTAATCTTATATCCGAGTTTACCAGATGTGGTGGTTTGATGTGCATGACCTTTGTTTTGCTAGCATTGATGATGAGACCTCTATCATGTGACCATTTTGTTGCTATATCTAATTCTCTTTGCATAATTTCCTTTGCGACAGATATATTTTTGTCAGCAACCACGATAGCTGTGTCATCCGCATATGCGAAAGTTGAACTTTTTAAACATCGCAACATATCATTTGCATATAAGATGTAAAGTATTGGACCTAGTTTTGATCCTTGCGGCACTCCACAATCATATGTTATTTCTTTACTTAGTTTATTATGTATTTTGACACAATATGATCTGCAATGTAGATAGCTTTTAAACCACTTTAAAATATTTCCTCTTATGCCGTTTCGTTCGAGAGTTTCTATCAACTTTATATGTGATAACGTGTCAAATGCCTTGCTGAAGTCGATAAATAGAACTAATACATGCAAATTCTTACTTAAGGATCCATTAATGTAATTTGAAAAGTTTCCTAGTAACTTGTTAATATTTTTCCCCTTTTGGAATCCAAACTGGTTTTTATTTATAATATTGTATTTTTGCATAAAATCTGTAAGTCTTTTGACTATCACATCCTCCAAAATTTTATCTATTACAGATAAAATAGCTATTGGCCTGTAGTTGTTATAGTCCGTTTTGTTTCCACTTTTGTAAATAGGTCTTACTATAGAAGTTTTTAACAAATTTGGTACAATGGCCTCTTCTAAGCTTAAATTAATCAGTTTTGTAATGATTGGTGTTAAAAAATTGGCATTTGTTTTGAGATCTTTCGGTCGAATTCCATCAATTCCTGCACCTTTTTTAATATTAAGTGTTTTCAGTATGTTATAGATTTCATCTTCGTTGACATATCCAACGTAGATTGAGTTTTGAACAGTAGT
>NC_060954.1:36588089-36630589 GCF_022045245.1 Lucilia cuprina
CAGTTCTAGTTCAGTTCTAGTTCAGTTCTAGTTCAGTTCTAGTTCAGTTCTAGTTCAGTTCTAGTTCAGTTCTAGTTCAGTTCTAGTTCAGTTCTAGTTCAAATCTAGATCAGTTCTAGTTCAGTTCTAGTTGTGTTTTCTTATTTTAGTATTTCCCACACCGGATGGTATAGGCCCTAATGACATTCCCGAAAAGTTTTTCGTTTTGTCACTTAAGCTTTTCAGAACACCATTAAGTATTATGGATCGCATTGTTTCCTTTGTATTGTTAACTATGTACTTATGTATTTTGTAAATAATATTTCAAACATTTACAAAGAAAGAATTTTTAATCTTCTTATTTCCATCAATTGTATAAAAATATTCCATTTTATTCACATAACTAAATATTCCATTTAATTTTTTCTTCTTTTTCAGGTAAGAAATGTGAATATATATTTTTGACTTGTAAGTATGTTATCAAATAGACGTGGTTATAGATACTACAGTATTGTTCGATAACTATTTTAATAATAAAATTTAAATTTATTTGTTGCCAAGTTTTTAAAAAACATAAATCAATTCGAAATTAAGTGTTAATAACTGAACCGAATTTTAGTTTTTTGTGAGTTATATCTGAAAATAGTTTAGATTTCGTGCAATACTGTACATGTAAGTATATTTGGCCACTAACTGGACTCATATTCTCACTTAATTACACAAATCAATTTACAGTGAAGAACAAAATTGTTACACAATTACCAACAGAATAAACTACATATTAGTTTTATAAAATGTACTAGAGACTCTAAATCTAAAAGAGACAGCTAATTCATTCAAAATAAAAAATACATTATCCTTATAAAATGTAGGTAATTTAATAGACACTGTAATTAACTCAAAAGTGTACATATTTCAAGGTAAATTTTTATGTATAAACATTGTGAAGCCATTTAAGTACATGTTATCAGTGTGTTAAACGGCTTTTAATGGTAATTAGCATTTTTTACAGTGTACAAAATTCAATTGAATGGACAATAAAAATATTGATTTTGTTAACGTGGTTCGTATAAAAATATAATCAAGGCGACACTTGTAGCTATAACAAAACCAGTGGTAATAATACTGTAGATTATTAATAAAATAATGTTAATAATAATAATGTAATGCCCAAAGCTTCAAAAGAAATAATACTAGTATGTTTGTATGTTTGAACTTTATAGGTCAGTAGGACCAATTTACACAGCGTATTCCTGTTAGGGTTCTATAAATCGACTTCCGAATAATCGAACAATCGACTTTTTGTCGAAAAAAGTCGAAAAGTCGGAAAAAGTCGAAAAGTCGAAATAAGTCGTAAGGTCGAAAAAGTCGAAAAAAATCAAAAAGTCGAAAAGTCGGAAAAAGTCGAAAAAAGCCAAAAAGTCGACTTTTAATTAAATAAAATAAGTTGAAAAATCGACTCTTAATAAAATGCAAAAAGTCGAAAAGTCAACTTTTAACATTTTAACATAAATAAATAATGAAAAGTCAAAAAGTCGACTTTTCGTTTCAACTATAAAACCCTAATTTTTGTATGTCTGCAATAGTTTATAAGGCTACTTTTTATTTTGAAATTTCAAGTGGGCGAGGAGCCATGTCTATATTAAGACAATATTAAATTCGTATATTTGTGATAATATAATAGTTCGAGTCCTCAAATTTTGACAAAAAGTAGGCGAAACTAGCATTAGGGGGCATGGCATCTTCCATTCGTTTATCATGGAAACTATTACAGATAGAATCTTAAAATTTTGCATTAATCACTTTAACAACCATGGAAACATTTTCTGAAATAAATTGGCGGACTTACCGTGAAAAGAGCGACACCTCCCATATTATTAAAACCCAATAATACGTTTATCTAGGAAACTAATAGAACTATATAGATTCTCTTAACTTTGCAGGAAGAATTTTAATATTCATCTGAACATTTTGCGGAAATAAAAGCGGACTTTTACCTGGGGGACTTGGAGCTTTCATATCCTACTTTAATTAAATACAAAATTTCATTTATCTGGGAAACTAATGGAACTAGATACATCAAATATGTATAAGGGCGGACTTTTATCTGAGGAGCTAAAATAGAAAAATTCGTATATCCTGAAAAACTATTAGAGGTAGAAATTTTACACAAAAAACTTTGACGTTCATGTGAACATTATGTCTGTTCACATGAACTCATTTGGGTTGCAAGTTTTTACAATAAGTCGTTCCCGTACTAAAATTTCAATATATTTTGTTGTTTTTCTGATTACTTTTGACTCGTACTGGAACAGACATATTTAGTGAATAACTGGCGAACTTTCAACGGGTGGCCTGGCACCCGTATATCTTGGTAACTATTAGATTATTCAAATTGTTCATAGATAAAAATTTGCAAAAGATATAAATTGACGTACTTGTAATGATTTGCTCGAAATCTCTCATTTGTAACATATCTGGAAAACTATTAAAGTTAGAATCTTCAGATGATTCTATTGCTAAACTGCATTCAATAAATTGAAATTAACGTGTTAACATTTAATTCGTAGACAATTATTTTAATCATAAAAATAGTTTAAAAATAAAGAAATTTTCCTTCAAAAACAACAAAATGTAAAAAATTCTTATATCGTGGTCACACTGTGCAATATCAATAATATAAAGTCCTTTGCATATCTTAAGGAGGTTCAATTATAAATATTTTCACAACAGATGTTAAGATAATGCAGTGATATAGAGAAAAAGAGAATATGAAATTTTATTGGTAGTGCAGGTTGTAGATAACGCGGTGTTTTATTTTTATTTTTGCTGAAGCTCAACAAAATTTCCAATATTCGATTTTTTTATATGAACTGAGCATGCTACTTAGAGGTACCTCAGCAAAATCGTCCCGGTAAGAAATGTACGTGTTTGTGTGGTATTCAAGCAAATTTTGCTGAGCTCGGTGGGCTTATTGATATTTATAAATAAAATATACAAATACCCAAAAATAGCGCAAAAACTATAAAAATCCTCCCCACGAAAATCTGTCCCTTAATGAAACTTGAAATCCCCAATTTGTGAACACCATCAGCTTCGCCAGATGTGGGGATTGAATTTTGACAACTTATATGGTAGAAAAAATTCGCAGTTAATTAAAATTTATTTATTACTATTCTTCCTCCTATATCGTACATTCTACGAATATAAATGATTTTGTTTTGTTTAAAGAAAATACGAACTTAATATCACGGTATACCTAACAAGTTGTGTTCTATAAATCGACTTTCGAATAATCTTACAAACGACTTTTTGTCGAAAAAAGTCGAAAAGCCGAAGTCGACTATTTTGTTCCAAAAAAGTCGATAACTCGACTATCGTCTATAAAAAAAAGTCGAAAAGTCGGAAAGAGTCGAAAAAAGTCGAAAAGTCGAAAAAGGTCGAAAAGTCGGAACATTATAAATAGCAACATTATAAATTTACGCTTCTGGCAACTTTATAAATTTTTAACTCTGGTCGGAAAAAGTCGAAAAGTCGACTATTTATAAAATATTAAAAGTCGTAAAGTCGAAAAATCGACTTTTAACTAAATACAAAAAGTCGAAAAGTCGACTTTTCATAAAATGCAAAAAGTCGAAATGTCGACTTTTCATAAAATGCAAAATGTCGAAAAGTCGACTTTTCATAAAATGCAAAAAGTCGAAAAGTCGACTTTTCGTTTCAACTATATTAACTATATTAAAAACTATATTATTAATTTCAATTTAAAAAAGTACTATTTGTTGACTGTATTAGTTGCAAAAATTTGCTCCTTAAAGATTGTACCTCAGCGATTGACAAATCTATTGACTAGTCTCAGAGACAATCAAGCCTATTGACTAGTTTATTGTCTACTCTATACACTTGTATATAAACTATTCCATGACTACTCCTTGGACTAATTAATTAGTCCTATATAGTATCTATACTTGACAATCCTTTGGACTAGTCGACAGACTATTATTGCGTAGAATAACAAATGAACTGGTCGATCACTTGTTATTCTATGGTATACTTACTAGAACATATTTTCTACTATGTACTAGTAGGTAGACTAGAATAATATATAATTTTCAAACTAGTCTCTACTCTAATTAGGGTTCTATAGTTGAAACGAAAGGTCGACATTTCGACTTTTTTTCATTTAGTTAGAATCCGACTTTTTTCATTTTATTAAAAGTCGAATATTCGACTTTTTTATTTATTAAAAGTCGACTTTTCGACTAAATAATCGACTTTTTCTGACTTTTTTCTACTATTTTCTGAGATTTCGACTTTTTTGCGACTTTTTTTGGACCTTTTCCGACTCTTTGACTTTTTTTCGATCTTTCAAGACTTTTTTTTCATTTTTTTGAAACACAATAGTCGATTTTGACTTTTTATTTTTTTCGTCAAAAAGTCGATTGTTCGATTATTCGAAAGTCGATTTTTTAGAACCCTAGCTCTAATCTATTGACTTTTCAATTCATTGGAGTATATAGAGTAATCTATTGCATAATGTGTTGTCTACATATGAAGATTTGTAATAAAAACACAGGTATCTTGTGAGGTACTAAGGTCTTTGTCAAAAAGTACTGCAAAAGTACAATAACACTAAATTTCCTATCTCTGTTGATATCCGTCTCTGTTGTTATCAAAATTTTCCCAAAATCAAAAGTTTTCCTGTGTGAAGCGGCACTAATATTCATTAAAGATAAATTAAGCGATTAAAAAAAACATTAATATATAATAGTTGGCAACACTATATACGAGAGATACTCTAATAGGAAATGTCAATGAAATGAAATTAGAGAATTTTATAACAAATTGTGCAAAGGAAATAAACACTAATAAAACTAAATTTAATACAAAATTAACAATAATTTGCATTTGTTAAAAATAAAGGAATTATTTTTTATTTCAAGCTAAATTTAAAGATTCTTCGTTGCGTTTCTTAACTCTCTGTCTACACCTAAGAGTAGACTACTAGATAAAAAAAACCGTTGTATGGCTAAATATTGTTGCTCTTCCTGTTTGTTATGATTTTTATTTTTGTTTTGTTGTTATCGTTTTCAACACCAAACAAAAACCAGAAAGTAAAACACACACAAAAAAAACACTCATTGACGATGAACCAACAGACAAACATATACAGAGATTTTGAAAACAAAACTTGAAATACAGAAATAAAAATAATAAATAAGTAGAAAAGAAAGAAGATTGACAAACAACGAATAACAACGATTGAGTAAATGCGGCAAAAAGATACGTATGCGAATCTATAAAATTCAGTCGAGAAAATACTCTTTTGGAGTACGGGTTGTGGAAACATTGTGGTTTATCTTTCGTTTTGCTAAAATAAAAATTACAGTGATTTTTCTTCTTATACATTTTGGCCATTTTCTTTCATTTTTATTCACTGGTGCGCCAGAGCCAGCTGATTATTTGTGAAAAAATAAATAGAAAGAAAATTTTAAGAAATAATGGAAAAAATGAAAACGCATGAGAAGTATTTGCTCATGAAAATAGTTTAGAAAATACGTAAATAAATTGTGAATAATTTGTTAATTTTTTTATAAACGGGCGTTTTTTTTAACATTTACAAAGTGTAAATTAATAAATAAATATTAAAAAGTGGAAGGAAAAAAAAAAGAATTAATAATTGTGATGATTATGATGAAAAAATAGCAAGATGAGAGAGAAGTGTATTTACAAAAAGTAAAAAAAGATAAATAAATACATGTTCTCATGAATGTGTATGAGTGAGTGAATGCCTTTGCGGGAGAGTACGAGAAGAGTGTGTATTTAACGTTTTCGCATTCTAATAAGAAAAATCTATATGGAAAGAAAGAAGCAATAAGTCAAAAAAATTTCCAAAATAAATACAAAATTTAGCAACAAAATTATATCATTTTTAAAATTAATAAAAATAAAGAGATATTAAAGAAATATTATCGATAAATATAAGAAATGAAAACCATTTTTTTTATAAAAAATATAAGTGCAAGTGTATGTATAAGTTGTTAAAAGGCAACAATAAAAAATATAATAAAAAAAATATTGTACTCAATATTTATTGCTCAATAGTTAAAGTGTAAAGTGGCAAAAATTCATTTATTACAATTTAAATTATAACAAATATATAATTAAACAAAAATATTTAACAAAAGCCTATAATATAACGATAATACTAAAAATATTTTGAAGAAAAATCTATAAAATTAAAAATGAAAATCTAAAAAAAATCATTAGTGAAAGCTAACAAAAATTTACACAGAAAAAATAGAAGAAGCAGCAGCAAAATGTTGCAAACATTGTGTTGATTTGTGTTTTTTTCTTGTTTCATCTGTTGTGCTCTCTTTGAAATTTCTCAACCCAGCCCTCTCTTACGCTCTGTTATTATATTGTGTATCAGGCATGGAAAATTCAGTGCTTTAGTACGTTTTTGTCAGTACTTCTTGCTATCAAGGTACCGCCATAAAATTTTCAGCTATTTTTCCAGTCACTAGTTCCTATTTTATACTGTAGCTAAGGTTATAGGCCAGTCTATGTCTAGTATATAGACTAGACTATAGACTAGACTATAGACTAGACTATAGACTAGACTATAGACTAGACTATAGACTAGACTATAGACTAGACTATAGACTAGACTATAGACTAGACTATAGATTAGACTATAGACTAGACTATAGACTAGACTATAGACTAGACTATATACTAGACTATAGACTAGACTATATACTAGACTATAGACTAGACTATAGACTAGACTATAGACTATGGACTAGACTATAGACTAGACTATAGACTATGGACTAGACTATAGACTAGACTATAGGCTAGACTATAGGCTAGACTATAGACTAGACTATAGGCTAGACTATAGATTGGACTATAGGCTAGACTATAGACTAGAATATAGACTAAACTATAGACTAGACTATAGACTAGACTACAGACTACACTATAGACTAGACTAAAGACTTTTAGTCTAACATAGACTATAGATTAGACTATGGACTAGACGATAGACTAAACTATAGAATACACTGTGGACTAGACTAAACTATAGAATACACTGTGGACTAGACTATAGACTAGACTTAAGCCTTTTTGTTTAAAATATTCTACAAAAAATCATCATTCTATAATATAATCTGGTCGATATTCCAGAATATAGTATAGTCTATAGTCTAGTGGAATATTAGTTTAGTACTTTGATACCTAAAAAATTCCTTTTTTATTGAAAGTTAGTATTATTTATACTTATTTTTATAGCAATTTTCCATGCCTGATTATTATATTATGTGTTTTTCTTCTTTGCATGTTTACATTTTACGAAACATTTATCTCTCCCACTTTGTTTACGTTAACATTGTATAGTTCTCTCTTTTACACACATTTTTATGCGAGTATTTTTTAATACATTGTTGATTAACATCGTGTTTCCATAAAATACAAAAACAAAACGTGAAAAAACAAACGTATAAGAAAAACAAAACAAAAATCTCAATAAACCTAAACAGCTGTTGACATAATTTTACTACTCCACCAACCTTGGCGAAATAGCAGTACAATAAATAAAATAATTTTTCTATAATACTTTTTTAACTCTTATATTTTTTTTATTTTATCTTAAAATAAAAACGAAAAACCTCTACTAAGATAAATTATAATTATTATTGTCTACTGATATGTTATTTTTATATTTGACATAACTAAACCTAAACTAAAAGGTAAGTAAATTATTTGTTTTAAATTGTTTGTACCTACATAGTTGGTTTTTTTTTAAAGAATTTATTTAAATTTGAAACTAGTTTTTTGTGTTTTTAAAGTTATTTTTAAATACATTTCGTCTAGTTTTTATTTAGTTTTAATAAAATACTAGAATTTAATGAACTAACAAATTTGTATGTCGTCATAAATTTTGTTAAAGTTGCAAAATTCATTAAGTGTTGCCAGAAGTGTTTATTTTTTGTTTAATACCTATAATATTTTTGACATTATTTTTAATACTAGGTTGTTACTGAAACGATAAAAGTTACTTTTTAATTAATTTATTTAAAATATAACACATATGTATATTTAGAACTAAAAGCCACTTTTGTTTTCGATTTCAAATAATTTAGTTTTCTTTGGATTCCGTTAGAGGATTTCTTGTATGGAATACGTCTTTTTATTTTAAACATAGTGTTTCTCATAGAACTAATCACATATCTTGAAATATATTAAATCGTTCCCACGACAATTGGATCTTCGCTCCGGAACGACCCGAGTCATACTCGGCCAAAGATTGTCAACCCAGCGACAGCTGTATCAACCGAAAGTTTTTTCCCCAGGAAAGAACATCACGTTACAGCCAACAATGATTAAATTGGCGCAATATAGTTTCCTTGACATTCAAGGAAAATATTTTAATTTAACGAATCCATCAAATAAGCCGAAGACATTGTTCTTACTCACAGGGACACACTTTGGTAATTCTGATATAAACAGAGTATACTCTGAACATATCTGGACAAGGAAGGAATATTCAATGGTATCATATGTATATGATACCTTTCATCTATCATCATTCAACCCAGCACACATCTCATTCATACGACACATTTATTGTAGGTAGACGGGTGGGTGAGGCCCGCCGTATCCCACATTCATCCCGTACCATACACAATTAATACCAACTCATTTCTAACGCTTAGTCCGACTGTCACTCCTCTGTGGGATATCTGTTGTTTCGACAACAGCAGCGAACTTATACCGAAATATTGACTTTGCCTTACATCGGTCTTTTAACAGCCACTTACTCTCCCCGAGAATTTGGGTTTAAACTACAGCCACTACGTGGATCCCGCAGGGACCTCAACCAACTGACCAGCCAGGACATAGTCCTGCGGGCAACTGGCCACCCATAGTACCAGATTATGCGGTGCACTGGTCTGACCTCTTTCAATGTATGCTAGGACTAAGCCAAACAGTAGACTGTAAGCAATTTTTTAGTCCCGGCCAGACTATAGGTATTGGACACCTCTTCATACCACGGGATTGCAATAACACCAATGTGGATGTTTCACAAAGGTAACCTGAGAGTGTTACTGATTGCTGAAAAGTGATAAATATAAAATAAAATTGCAAACTACTTGATAGAGTTCTGAAAAATTTTTAATCCTAAGGTTTGACAAGCCGCTACATCGAACATTCGAAATTACTGCCATACTTGATGCCTCTAAATGAAGAGAGGAATTAATCTTATTGTAGTTTAATTCTGGACTAAATATCACCAACTAGTTTAAAGATATTCTAACCTTTACTGAAATCCACTCAGTAATCAAGTCCAAGATAGTACTTTACTCTACATCATGAGTAATTCAGCAATGCCGGATATCCTTAAACAGAATTACTAGAAATTGAAATATGTTAGGTACTCGTGTGGGTACGAGGACATGCAGATTTAACAGTCAGGTGTAGTTTCACTAGTGTGCTATTCGGGCATTTCCTATTTCTTCTAGGCAACATAGAGAAACGAATCAAATTACATTCTAACGAAGAAAATATGATCAACGCTTGATAGGGATCGCACGCAATATCTCATAACACAAAGAGCATTCCAACTCAGAAAAATGACTTGATTTGATAAAATAAACCCCAATAGCTGATATACTCTATGAAAAAAGCACCAGCTCTCATTTGCCTATGTGTATTTTATAGACTCTTTCCGATTTATTCATTCGAAATGTCAAATATTAACAGCAGCTAATATAATCTTAAATGTCTATGTGTGTAAATTTTCTTCATTAATCTACCATTTAATACGTAATTATTTATTTCTTATAGATTTCATAAAACCTTTAAGATTTATTAAACTTGTTATTTTTTAAATCAATTTGTTTTATATAGTCTATAGTGATATTATATAGTTTATAGTGATATTATCCCATTTTACGTTATAAACTTTAGTAATAATTATTAAAATGTTAATTTGAAAACCACTAGAGACGTTGTACCTTAAAATATTCCAGACTGTGATGTGTAATAACATTGCTCTCAAGATATTTGAATTTAATTTCATTGAAAGCTTGGGAATTTAAGAAAAAGGTTGCACCATTTCACTGGCCTCTTCATATTTCTCTGAATCTGTTCACCTAATTCTGTATAAATGAGTGGACACACATGATTTATTCCCATATACAAGATCTAATCATACTCATGGACCTTTAAATTTTTAAAAAGCTTTCATTATCTTTATAGGATCAACCCATATTATCCATATGTTAGGATATGCTATTGAATCTATTCAGAAATCAATTTTCATACAGATGATACGAAATTAAAAACATCTCTATAACCTATCGCAACAATACGTTGTTAAACGTACCAATAAACCTATTTGATCCCTTATTATGAGCGCCTACAAGGTGGCTGCTGTGACATGAATACCCTTAATAATTAGCCATTACTTTTATTACAGTTAATATTTGTTTGTAAAAATCACTAACTATATTTGAAATGTAAATACAACAAATATGATAATCTGTATAATTTATGCAATAATTACAATATTTATACAATTAGTTATTGTTGATTAAATTTATTAAATAATCATTTTAAATCATGTACAATTTAAAAACATACAAAAATTCACAGATAAATCTACAGTGTGGTACAAAAAAACACTTGATAAAACGGAGAACTTGATTTCTTGTCTTGTTTTATATAGTTTTAATCTGCTGCTATTAATCATTTATGACTTAGATTTTCTCAGATAACGATTGTAAGGAATAGTTAAAGAAAACAAACTTAAACTTGTTTTCATAAATATTAATTATTATGCTTTTTAACATTACTTTCAGGTAAACATTTAAAGCGTTTTTTACTCATGATAAGTTCCTTACCTGTAACCGGGTAATAAATATAAATCTAAAAATAAGTATTCATCCCACACGTGTTTAAGTAATATGAGTAATCAAAGTGCGCCTAATATAGTCTGAATTAAAAAGGAAGCGCAAACCAATTCATCTTAAATTAATTGGAGTTTATAAATATACTACTAATTATAATATGAAAGTAAAATTTTAAAGTCAATTAATTGCTTACATTCACACTTCTCATAATGTTTAATTTAAAAACACATTTAATTGCCAAGGGAGATAAGCAGGTAAAATATGTTAAAAGATTTCTGTTAGTTTGTTTTAAATACAGAGGTCCTTAAACTGAAACCTAGTACCCAGTTTTGTCAAAATTAAGATAAAATAAGTTAAAAATCCATTAACGTTATAGAAAAAAAGTTGGCAATAACAACGTTAGACTTACTTTTTGGCGAAAGTTTCAAATAGCATGAAATTATTAGTTCATTACCTTTTGCATGTTTTACTTATAGGAGAGAGAACAAAATCCCACGAAGTTTATAACTCAATAAACATTTGCCTTCACGTTTTAGATCATTTTTTCCGAACAAACGGAACTAGAAATGTTCACATTTACAGCTGATAAATCAGTTAACAGTAAAATAATGCTTTGTAAATCTAAAATTAGGGTGGATTGTATTGCCATTGAGCCTTTTAATAACTGTATAAATCTTGATTCATGTTACCTTGGGGATATCTCCACCTTTGTGTTATTACAATCCCGGGGAACATAGGTGATACCAATACCTCTAGTCTGTCGGGACTTTAAACCAGTGATGATCAAATGTATCCCCGGTCTTTCCTTGGAATGATTCGACATGGGGTCTTACCAGAGCACCAGATAATCTGGTACTACGGGTGGCCAGATTCCCGCAGGACTTTTCCTGGCTGGTCAGTTGGTTGAGGTTTCTTCGGGATCCACGTAGTGGCTGTGGTTTAATACTGATTTAGGACTGATATATCCATCCCATGTATGTCTGGATTATCTCACTGGGTATCACTGGGTGATGTGACAGAGCGACCTGTGCAGGATTCCCTACCAGTATAGAATTTTCAGATTGACACTTGCTAGTTGCCTGTCATTCCGTATATCGTTCCTTATGGTCTGATTATGGAACTGTAAACGATCAAGGTTGTCTCCTCTGCCCTCCAGCAGACTAGTACTTCGGGGAAGTTTTCTTGTGCTGTTACCTTCTCAACAGGATTCATATTGTTTCCTGAGGTCCGACCACTCATTTTGTCGGGGCAATTATAGAGTTAGAATTGAATTTGGAAATTTCTACATCCTTTGTCATATTATCTCGACATAAAAAGAAATCCTGATTTATTAGCTCGGTATTTCGGGATACCAAATAAGAGGAGGAATGCATTTCCAATAATGCAATCTATATCTGAAAGATTGATTCCACCTGATGTTGATGTAACCCACTTTTTATTGGCTTAGTGATTGCTTTTTCCTTGTCGGGGTGTACATTAGGTTTGAGCCTATGTTGTCTGTCATTCCGCAATTCTTGCTACTATAGCAAGAGATAAGTTAGATCTAGTACTTCAGCGAAGTGCTTGTACATGGACCCACACATCTATGTACAAAAATTTGGCATTTGAGTGCTTTATAAAAGGATTCTGGGGAGCGGTAGACCGTTCTCAAGTCTACCCAGTGGATAAAAAAGACCACAGTGAAATAAGGCCATCAAGACAGGTGTGCTGGTAAAACACTGTCAATTCGTCTGCATTTCTTTTAAGTACTCTTATAATGACTTACATATATGTAATGAGATAAAGAGGTATTTTATTATTAGTTTGACATTTGATTTGAACATTTTATTGAATTGCCCGCTAGCAATTGTTTTTCACATACATATAAAGAGGCTTTTCTTTGGAAACCACTATTGTACGCACAATAAAACTATTTGTAAGTACTCATATAAGTAGTGACTTTCGAGCTTGATGAGCTAAAATAAACTTTTTGTGTCCAGAGAAACCCCACCAAACGAACTATACCTTCATAAAGACAGTTGGAGCACCGAACTTAATTATATAAAAAGTATTATTGGATCTCCACCAGAAATACGTTTTAGATTAGGATTTATTATTCAACTTTTGTTCCTTAAAATTTACCTTAATACAACTCTAAAAGATACTAAAAGAAAAAACAATAACACTTTTCCATACCTGATAAATAGTAACATTATCTTTATTTTTGTTGTGATATTTTTTGTTGTTGTAGAATTTTAATACTTTTTTAAAATTATTGATTCTTACTTGATTGTTTTAACTATTGTTATTTTTGATAATTTTATTTTAAAGTTCGTTTATTCTCATAGTAATCGTTTTTTTTTCTCACCCATTAATCTATTATTGTTTTTGTTTTTGTTTTTGTTATTGATATTTTATTTCAGTTTTGTTTTTAGATATTTCTTCTGTTTGTTGTAATTATAACTTGTTTCACTCTTTTTTAGTTTTTTATTATTCTTATTCGTGGTAAGAGTGTTACCAGCTTTGAAAAATATATCAATATTTTATCAATTTTAAGTGGTTGTTGTCAGGTAAAACAACAGTTTCCAAGTGTTTATAAAAATACTTTTTAAGGAGTTCAAGAAAAGTTGTGAGAAAATTCAGTTTATACTTGATTACAAAGGTAATTTCACCTTGCAGCTTACCAGCTATAGGGTAATTAGGCTTTTCTATATAAAACAGTGGGTAAAGGGTAATTAGGAAATGGAACCGCATTGAAAAAGTTCATTTACTTTCGAGCACATGTTTGCAAAATGTGTTTTATCTATTATTGTTTAATTAAAAAACAGATGATTAATTGCTTATTAATTTATAGTTAGTTGTTCCATATGATATACCAGAGGTGGTAAATTTAGCTCAATAGATATGCAATTATATAAATCAAGTCAACTCCACTCTTGATTACGTATATATTAAGTTTTGTTGTATGTTACTAAATATCAAAGGCCGACAAAATATTATAAAGTCGAAGATGTAAAACCGAACCTCACCTCTGATTTTCTCTATCATATCTGAGATAAAAGTTATCGTATCCGGAAATTTTAGAAAACGAATGATTCGAATTAACATTGTCTGTATATCTACAACAAATTTTAAAATAATTCAAAAAATATATAGATATCTCGAAAAAGAAGGAAGTGATAGAATTCGAAAAAGAGTTACCATGGGTACACCACAAGCACGAGTTGTGTTTTCTCTACTATGGATACTGACGGTCAACTCTATCCTAAGGATCTTTGAATCCAAAGGTAGGAAGATTATGCGGATGACATGGTTTTACTGGTCAAAGGTAAATTTCTGCCGACAATTGTGAGGTCATGCAGTGAGCACTAAGAGATCTATCAACCTGAGCAAATAGGAATGGACTGGGTGTAAATCTATCTAACAAGGAGCTAGTTCTCTTCACTAGGAAATATAAAGTTGAGAGTTTTAGCTTGCCGAAATTAAATGGCATTGGACTGACTTTATCATAAGGAGCCAAGTATCTATAAACCTTCCTTGACCGCAAATTGTCTTGAAAGAAGAATGCACATGAACGGCTTAATAAGGGTCTCAATGTTCATTACACGTACTAAAACTCTATTGGTAAGAACAGGGGTTTGCGACCAGACATGGTAAATAGGATTTACACGTCGGTAGTAAGGCCCATTATTACTTATGGTTGTACTGTGTGGTGGATATGGATGAGGAAAAGCAGTTATAGATTGATACTCAGTAAGACTCAAAGGTGTGTTTCTATCGGAACTTATTCAGACTAATTGAATCAGCTCTAGTAAGACCAAAGCGGGTAGGCCACAATAGAATACTGTACGAGGCAGGTCTAACAGGAATTGAGGGAAGTACCCTCTATGGTGATTCCTAGTAGGGATGAGTGGGATGGATCGGAAGTAATGTTTGAGGGGTGTGCAGTTTTCACTCTCTTAAAGCTTTACAGGGGACACTGTGACGTACAGTGTAATGATATTGCATATGAATTGGCTCGAAAAGGCTCGGTTTTCAAGCTTGATAATAGGGTCGGTTCGAAAATTCTCCCATTTGTCATTATTTTAAGCTAATTTTCGAATATTTTATAAACTCCATCAATCGACCCTGTCATAGTAGGGTGGATTGTGGAGTTTCTAGAAAGCTGTGGCTGAGTTAAATACAGAAGCAACTTAGAATGCTATTAGGAATGAACAGAAGGAGTATGAGGATTTTAGTAGGGGTAATAACCGGACACTGCTCAATTGGAGACTTTAACTGTTGCTAATTGAATCATAATTTCCAATTGATTATATAGTTTTTAGACAGTCATAAGCATTGAGAATTTATTTTCTGCAGCATGAATTAGAAGGATACCTCAAATGGATACAACCCAGAAAATATATACATCCTTGCTCTTGCTAAATGGGGTCACATTTTCCAATAAGTAATATCGGTTTTAAACAGCCACTAAGCCTTGGTATTTCATTTCATGGATAATAAATCAAACGTCTATGTGTTATTAGGAAGAAACCTCAGAAGGATACAACCCAGAAAATCTATACATCCTTGCTTTTGCTTACTAGGATCAAAATTTCCAATAAGTATCGGTTTAGACAATCACGAACCCTTTGTAAAAAAACTTACCTGAAACGACTACTACAACTATATAATTAATAAACAAGGCTATTTACATTAATAAGATCGGTTCAGAATTGTGGGAGCTACAAGCAATATAAGAGTTGCCACATATAATCTTACAAAAATATTAAAATTTTTATACCCTACACCACTTTAGTGGGGAGGGTATATTGGGTTTGTGCTGATGTTTGTAACATAGAAAAATATTCGTCCAATACCCACCTTAAAGTATACCAATCGGCTTAGAATCATTTTCTGAGTCGATTAAGCTATGTCCGTCCGTCTGGCTGGCTGTCCATGTAAACCTTGTGCGCAAGGTAGAGGCCGCAATTTTGATAATTAGATGAAATTTGGCACAAGGACGAAGCCTATTGAAAATGGTTAAAATCGGTCCATTATTTCGACTAGCCCCCATACAACCGTACCCCCTCAAATAGGGCCTTTTGGCTTATAATTAATTTAAATGATCTATTATGTTAACAAAAGTCGACAAAACTTAGTTTTATAGAACTTTGAATGACACTACCGATTTTTGTAATGATCGGGCTTCATTTGATCCTATCCCCCATACAAACTCCCCTTCAGAAAATGACTTAAATGTCAAAATTCACTTACAAACACTAATAACGCTTTTAAATTCAACATAAATAATATTGAAGAAGACATAACTCCCCCTACCAACATTTTTAAGGATAGGGCCATATTTTGCCCTACTCCCCTTTGAGCCCTCTTGTAAAAAAATTCTTTTTTTTTGCCAAAATAAAGGTAAAAATACTCCGAAATAAAGTTAAAAAAACAAACCAAATGCTTTATTTTTTTAAATAATCCCAATTTTTAACATACATGCTGACAGGTGTAGGGTATCATATGGTCGGCTATGCCCGACTATACATTCATACTTGTTATAATATGAATTTTTAATTTAATTTAGTTTAGAGAAGTGGGGCTCCCTTTATCTACTCTCGTATTTGTAAATCCACTAAATGTACTAAATATCAAAGTTCACATTCTTAACATAGCGATTACGATTTCTTAACGCTCTAGTTAACATCTAACTGCTGACGATATTGGAAAGCTACTTCGTGTATTAAGAGCAGATCATCTACTATAGCTCACTCAGGATTAAGTGAAATTTTTGATCTCATTTAAGTTTTCTTTAACGCTTTTTATACCCTACACCACTATAGTGGGGAGGGTATTATACGTTTGTGCTGATGTTTGTAACATACAAAAATATTGGTCCAATACCCACCTTAAAGTATACCGATCAAAAATATGTTCACTTAAACCTGTATCCTTTAATTTCATATTTTTCATATTTTAGTATTAAATATCACAGAATATATTTAAATCTTATACATATTTACCTATTTTCTATTTGTTTGCTTATCCTTATAATTGAAAGGTCCTATTATGCTTAAATTTTCAGAAATTTATAACTATTTATACCCTACACCACTATAGTGGGGAGGGTATTATACGTTTGTGCTGATGTTTGTAACATACAAAAATATTGGTCCAATACCCACCTTAAAGTATACCGATTTTCAGTCGATTAAGACATGTCCGTCCGTCCGTCCATCCGTCCGTCTGTCCGGCTGGCTGGCTGTCCATGTAAACCTTGTGCGCAAGGTACAGGCCGCAATTTTCAAGATAATTTGATGAAATTTGGACCAAGCATGTTTTTTGGCACAAGGACGAAGCCTATTGAAAATGGTTGAAATCGGTCCATTATTTCACCTAGCCCCCATACAACCGTACCTCCCGATTTGAACTTTTTATGCTATAATTACGTCAAATATTCTGCTATCTCTTTAAAAATTCGCACAAATAAGTTTTATATAAGTATAAATGATACTGCAGATTTTCGTAAGGATCGGCCTATATTTGACCCTAGCCCCCATACAAACCCCCCTTCAAAAATGACTTAAACGTCTAAAATTGACTTGTAACCATTTGTATCGCAATGAAACTCAACAAAACTAACTGTTATTTAGAAATATATCCTTTTCCCCAAATTTACCGAGGATCGGCCCATATTTGACCTATATAAAGCCTCATTTAGAAATTTTAGTTTTTTTATCAATAAATGGCTTAAATATTTTGGAATTATGGTAAAATTCAACATAAAAGTTTCTTTACAAAAAATAAAAATTTTATAAAAGTAGAAATTGTAAAAATATACTCATGGTGTAGGGTATCATATGGTCGGCCATGCCCGACTATACTTTCCTACTTGTTTGTTATCTTTCCAATAGTAGTTTTTTCACTTATTGCCGAGTGTTTTAAACCATGTAATAAAATTTAAAACATCAACGGCATACGAAGAAGACTCTGTTAAGTTGTCAAATAATCTGTCAAATCATGAACGAAAGGTCTTAAAATAAATTTATTTTTAAAGTATAAATCTTTTAAATTTTTTTAAAATTTAGTATTCTTTAAAGAGTTCTTTACTATAACTTTATTCATACCTGCATAAATTTGAAATTTTTAAGAATATAGAAAATTAAAAATTTTAACAAAAATTAAAAAGGAAACCTTTAGAATTATCTATAAATTAAATAACAATTACGAACAGCTGTTACTCCGCTTCTCACTCCCACCGTTTGACTCATATAATCAGAGACTAAACAAATGAGTAGTTTCTTGTTTTGTTTTTGTTGTTATTGAAGACCAGTAATTTTATGATATTTGAGAATTTAAAAAAAACGTGATTAATTTTTAACTGACCTTGAGAAATAACAACAAAAATAAAACCAAAAAAAAAAAAATATTTAAATAATAGTATTAATAATAATCACGAAAAATGCGTATTAAAAAAACTTAATTGAATATAAATATTTTTCGTTATTGTTTTACTAATAATAGTGACAGGGAGTAGTGACAGAAATAGTGACAGCGAGAGAGTGAGAGTAAATATATGTCTTAAGTGATTTACTGACGCTGACTATTTATATTTATTGACATTTTGATAAATTATTACTTTTTTTGATGAATTAACTTATAATGAGGCATTATTAAATTTAAATTAAATGTTAACCATATATTAAGTGTAAGAAAGGCGTGTCGAATAAGACACATACAGCTATAAATAATAATAAACACCTGCAAAAAAATCGAAGAAAAAACTTAACGCATCCTTGTACTGACTGCTCCAAAACCAGTATGCACCAGTCTGTGGAGGTTCAAGTGCTATTTAACATGTACATTAAGAAGTCCGAGGGTCGTTTTTAGTGTTACTAATATGTAATCAATGTCATTTTGAAATTTAAAATTGTATATTAAGAATTCAGTTATATTTTTGACATTGTCATTGAAATAGAAAAAAATGAGTTTTGTTGTTTTTGTTTACAGGTAAATCTTGTGCAATAATTAAGTCGTGGTTATAGAATATGAAATAACAAAGTGCTAAATGAATATTCAATTAAATGACAGGCAATATATGTATATAACTTTTTCTTATATAATCGCAGCAAACAAATGAGCTGCTACATTAAACAACAGATAAAGCTCGTTGTTGGAAATATTTTAATAAATCAGCATTTATTTATAAGTTCAAGTAATTCCCAGCCTGTCCAGGTTTAGTTGAAAGTTGAGCTGAAAAAACTTTTAATGTGACAAGTAATTCAGTATAAAATTTTATTTGCGACCAATCTTAAACTATTTAAGTTTACCATGTTATTTGGGATAAATATTACGATTTTGGTGTTGAGTGTTGAACGGAGGTGTTTACTGGGTTGGCTATTGAACGACGATGTTCGTTTTAATATTCTTGAACGGCGTTGTTAACCCTCCGTCATGCGCATGTATCTGGCCAGATATTTTACGAATTTAACTGTGATTTTAATATATTTCTAATTTGGTTAGGGGTTTGAGTCTCCAGGTACCCTCTACAAATATTGTTAGATATCGTAATATTGTTACTAAAATGGAATATTTTTCATATAAATGTACTGAAATACATAGTGTATTTCGCCAGATAGATGCGCTACGTACGTGACTATCGGAACATGTGCATGACGGAGGGTTAAACAGAGGCGGCCTAGATATGTTAAGATTTTCATCAAACTGCTAAACACGAAGTCAGGAAGAATTCGGAAATCTTTGATTTCGATTACGAATATGATATATGATCAAGGAGATCGTGTTAACTTTTACACATATCATTAAAGAACATTATCCAGCGCTTTTTCTCACTGCACTTACTATAAGGATAAAAGTCAGTTCTAAACTAAGTTCAGGTCAGAATTGTTCTACTATTTTAGTGAACGTCATTCCAAAGAAACGATTTTCTGCTGTAATATTGTACTAAACTTTTACTCACGGGGCATGTTTTCATGATGATCTTTCCTCTCTTGATGTTATTGCAATTCCGGAAAAAAGTAGTTCTACATGTACCTCTAGTCTGCCAGATGATTAAATGTATTCTCGGCATATCTTTAGAATGATTTGACATACAGAGAACCACACAATCTGGTAACACGAGAGCTGGTAGTAAACAGGGCAGGTTTCAGACTTTATTCTGTCTGGGTTATTGAAGAGGCCCCTTTGATGTGTATGTTTTTCATGTGTTTTAAACTCAAATTCGCGGAAAGAGAATATCGGTAAAAAGATAATTCGGGAAGGATGTGTTGTTATGCATACCTAGAGTGAAACCATTTATGTACACAGAGTGAAACCATGGAATCCTTTATTGTCCATGTAAGATATGAAAAGTAAAGCAAGTGTTTACGTATGCACTTAGACTTCCAGCAAAATCTCCTGGTAAAAGTGAGAAGAATTTCTGCTACGATTTGTCAGTTAATCGGCTAAAATGTGTATGTCTAAGACTCTGAATTCAAAAAAAATTTTCAATTGAAAATACTAAACGAAGTCAAGAAGAATTTGAGAACCTTTGTTTGGTCGCTATGTTTTAATGATTAAAAGTTCATTATGCAGACTTTCTTCATTATAATGCTGCAATTGTTGACCTTAAGAACAAAGCATAGGCACTTAATTAAGTTCAATAATCGGAACAAGACAATATCTGAAACTCTATCCTGTGGGCTACCGGTTTCCTTGGTAACAGATAATAAAGCTCCCAGGTAAAATTATTCCAACGAAATGCCCAGGAAACAAGAGCACCACCGGCCGATAAAAGGTATTAGCAGAGGCACGGATCCTCGAGGGGAAAGAAGTAAATATATCCATCAACAAACCGAACTTTTTTCATACATAATATAAAAATTAAAAGAACTTCCAATGAAGCGAAAAAGAAGTAGAATTCTCTAAATGGAATTACTGAAAAAGACCTGAAGAAATTAGGATTTAACATACTTTTCGCTTCTACGGACATCAATAAACATCACTTCCACAGAAGGTAAGAAAAAATTTACTTAGTGCTACTTTCGAAGTGGTGATAAATGTTATTCTTTTGGAAGTACTACAATAGCACTAAGATGGGGAAGATCATCAAGACAACAATACAACGGTAGAGGGATTACATTTAAACAATTTATTATAATAATAAGAATCAGATCAGAATAATTCTATCAATTGATTTAGCGATGTCCGTCCGTCTGTCCTTCCAAAATTTGTAATCAAACTACAAGTTGAAATTTTTTAGATAATTTAATGAAATTTAAAGTATTTCAACAAATTATCTTGATAATTGTAATCTGTATAGTTTGATTATAATCGATTCAGCAAATTATTTACTTTTGTAGACATTCAACTGCACTTATTTAAATTTCATGCAGTGCAATAAAATTGCATGTTAATTATTTAAAACTGTAGAACAAATCCGAAAGTTAAACAAATTTTAAATGTTTACAGTAAAATAAAAAGAAAACATGATATTAATAAAAATTTTATAACAATATTTTGTTGTAATTGTTATTTCATATAAATAATTATATGTATTTATGATTATTTAAGAAAACATTCATTTGAAAACACAGCGCAGCAGTAGCAGCAGAGGCAAGCAAGCAAGCGAGCAACTAAATATCAGATTATAATTAATAATTTGTTAAATGCATTTATTGTTTTTGTAGTTATTGTATTGTATTGTATGTATTTTGTTCTATTTGTTAACTGTTTTATTGGTAAATAATAAAATTAATTGATAAATAAATGAGCGAGTAAGTGACTTTGATTGAATAAATGAAATGGCAAAGTGTCTGGTTGTGTGTGACAAGTAATTAGGCCGATTAGTAAGAGTTTAAATTTGTTTATTGGAAATTTACTACAATAACAAGAGAAAAAAAAACATGTAGGGATTATAAATGAATTATTACTATTATTTGGTTAATAATTTATTTATGATAATGCAGTTATTGTTGATATTGTTTATAATAAAGGAAATTACAATTATTTTATTTTTTTAATTTGCATTTTGTAACTTTTTGTTCGACACATAGTGGAAAAAAATTTAACTATTTTTGTTATTTTCATGCTTAAAATATCCTGACAAACAAAGGATTTGCTTTCAAAATATTAATTATTTCTCATTTATTATTATAGGAAATTTAATAGAATTTTCCTAGAAAATGCGACATATTTGCAAAATATTGTTTTAATAAAATAACCGCAAATTTAAATTGCTTTCACAGTTTGTAGTAGGCTGCCAATTATTTTACAACGCATTTTCAGTTTAAATTATTTTTTTGTTTTTGTATTTGTATATAAACTTGTAAAAAAAATGAAATAAAATTTAATTTGTGGTTTTTAATTAGAATTTTTTTGCGTGATTTGTTTTTTTTTTTTTACTTATGGGAAATACATGTAAAAATAATTAGCCGAGTGGGAATTGTCATTAGTTGCAGTTTTATTTTGGAAAGATGATTAATTTCATTTTATTACATTGTTTGTAGCAAAACAAATTCTAATAGTCATTGTCTGAAAATTATAGACACATTGGCCTATTAAAACGTTTAATAGATGTCCTTGGAAAAATTGAAGTTTATTGTCGCGAATAGAATAGAATATTTGCGATTTCTTATAAATCTGTGTCTATGGCTATTTTATTTCCTTAAAAAAGATACCAATAACTCTACTTATAAAATCTCTTTAGGTATCATAATGTTTGTTTTATCGATGGAATTACACCCCCGGGGCATGTTTCTTTGTATAATATACCAATAACTCTATAAAATCTCTGTAGGTATCATCATGTTTGTTTTATGCATGGATATTACACCCCCGGGGGCATGTTTCTTTGTATGTATCTTTCCTCATCTGGTTTTTTATTGCAATCTGGTGGAAGAAACTCATCGTGTTAAAATTATCCTAGGACTTTCTTTAGAATCTTATCCAATTCTAACTTATGCTTTAATACTCTGGTGGACTTCTTTGGACGAAACAAACAGGTGCGAATCCAGTTAAGGCGTTTGGGGGGTGGGGGATATTTTTTCTTTTACTATTTTTATTTTTTTCCTTTTTCCTCACTTTTATATCTTGTATCAAACATTTTCGGTTTAAGGGGTAGGGGGTAAATTTCTCTTTTTTCCCCTCTAGATCTGCGGCTGACTTCAAACAAAGCTCTGAAAACTTTTCTAGATATTCCACTCATTGAAACACATTAAAATATAAGGCGGCGCTTGCAGCCGAATGGCTCTTTACTTAAGGCGAACTATATACAAGACACTTATACTTTATACACTTTGGAAGGTTAAAAACATTCGTCGGATGTGCCTGATAGCATACCAGATACAAAATATGTCGGAAACTTTGAAACGCTGATCCCATATAGAATCAGCTACACAGATAGCTCTAAATTTGGGGACAAATTGGGCCTGGGTTTCTATATTAAAGACACAGAAACATAAATATACCACTGTTTACCTATACATAGCACAAGCTTTTAGAATAAATATGGCGACCAGAAGTTTTAATACATTTACCGACAGTCAAAAGGTTAGGGTGACCCTGATGAGAGCAAGACGAGATATCACCTCAAAATAAACAAGCCTAAGATTAGCATAATGGTACATCACAGGATTACATGTACATATATACATGTGGATTTAGACGAATTTAAAGCATGTGGATAGGATAGTGAAACTCTGTAGCACTTTCTTTTGCCACTGTCAGGCATTCGCCGAAGTTAGATTCATGTAGAAATCTTGAAAGTGATGTTATTCCGGAAATAACATTCCTCACTAACACTGATTGGAAAATTCTAAGGAATTATATCCAGGAAACTTAGTTTCTAAACATTGATAAATAATACATTCAGTAAACAATTCTTTTCATGAAAATAGTGGATTTTTCGAATTTGATATAATTTACATCCTCCTATCAATCTAATGGGAACCAGAAAGGTTCTGAGTTTGTCTTGTCCTTGAGAGATTCATTCGGAGTATACTGTGGCTGTGGTTTAAGCTAAAAATCGGGGGAAGAGAGTGTTATAAGAGCCCCGACCACGTACAGGACATTCGTTAGGGACGTCATGGTTTATACGCGACCAGTAGGCATTGAGCCCGTTGGTCTATCTCGATCTTATTTGTGCCAGAACTACTCTTGTTTTCCGCGGCAAGTTTTCTTCCGTGTCGGCTTTGGTCGACCTCCAAGTACGACATTCATTGCAGTATCCTGCTACCGCGGAATTTATGGCGACTCTATGAATGTCGTTCAAAACTGCCAAATACGAGGACTGATCCAGTGATTCCTGCACATATCTGCATATGTTTTCCTCGTATATGAGATGATCCTTCCTGACATGCCTCGGGGGGTATCCAACTGTGTTATGGTAATTTGTAGCAGCTCATTAGAGTCCTTAGGGCGGCATTTTGGCAGCTTTGAATGTTTCTCCACTGGGTATCACAGAGCGAAGGTGACCACACTCGAGCAGCATAATTAACCATTGACCGACGTTCCCACGACAATTGGATCTTCGCTCCGGAATGACCCGAGTCAAACTCGGCCAAAGATTGTAAACCCAGCGACAGCTGTATCAACCGAAAGTTTTTTCCCCAGGAAAGAACTATCGGCCACAGTCGAGCTGTTACAACAACAATAAACATTGACCGACTAACCGTTTTATATGTAGCCAACAAGCTTTCTTTATCCATACCCCAAGTGCTGCCGGCTAGCGCTTTGAGGAACTTGATTTTACTTCGTAATTGTAGAAACAAGGTCCAGAGGTGTGACTATTAAACTAAGCATTGGAAATGAGTTGGTGTCAAGTATATAAGACACGGGATCGATGTAGGGACATGCAGGTCTCAGAAGGTTGGCTGAGTGAGTGAGTTATCTCAAGCTCTTCTTGCACAAGTCTCTTTATCTATATTCAAATTTTGTATTATAAATTTTTTATAATTTTATGAAACCGATGTTTAAAAAAGTTCATAAACTTTGAACCACTGTAACTTAGAGGATACTTGAGCGATTGAAAATTGTATCTAGACTACTATCTAATAGGTCTAACATTGGTTAAAATCGAAAGACTTATATTTTCAAAAGTTGGGTTACTTGACATAAAATCTCTCATTTTTATGTGTTATTATTACTTTATTAAGGATAAATATAAAAAAGGACACAAGTATAAAGACCTCCCACCAAAAATATTACTCATGCAATAAGTTGCTATTGCAAAAAAAGGAGATTTTTTTGTAAACAGCGCGTGCATTTGATTAAAGTTATGAATACAAATAAATAATTGATTTCATTTTGACAATTTCATCATGAAACTCAGACAGAATATTTGATTTCACTGTTTAATATTGTTATTTTATGCAAAACATATATATTTTATAGATATTTATTTATATTTCATTTATTATAATTTATTACTTAGTTTTTTTTTATTTATTTCTATAAGACCTGTATAAATTATTGATACAAGTCGGGAAGAGAGTTTGAAATAAATGCAAAAATATATAGATTTTTTGTCGCCATAATAAATTGAATAGTCGATAAAGAAATTGTTTTAAAGATTGACATTAGACGAATATAAAGATAAGAATTCACTTAATCAGTGCATCCACAAAACATTCTCTGTATCAATATCGTATGAATCAAATAACATCGAATTAATTCTCTTTAAACTCTCTTAAATGATTACATTTGATCGAAAAATGGAATCTCAACTCTAAACAAAAGTACATTCACCAATGAAATGTTTTCATCGTATATATGAATGTTTCTTTAAATGTATGAAATATTTCACCCATGATAGGACCTAAGCAAAGGCCACTAATATTCTGTATTGTTGCAGTTTTGTTGGGTATTTAAATGGTAAAAAACCGTATCACATTCGACCCAAGAAATCATAAAAGTTTCTGTCAGAGATACAATCCGAAACGGCTTAAATCGGCGGATGGCCTCCGGTAATATTTTTCAAGCCGCGCCGCCGCCGTCTTCTCGGCTCAAAAGCTAAGCCGGCTTAAACGTAGCCGCTGATAAAGATTGGAATCACACATGTATTTCGGAAAATAAATTCACCAATTTGAACGGAGTTGCCACTATTTTAAATTATTATTGCAAATTGATTGCCACACAATATTGTGGTAATATTAAAATTGTGAAAACTACTATAAATGTTCATTTTTCTGTAGAAAAAACATATATAGGTTTCTATATAACAGACTATTATACAGAGATTTTTCAATATAATAAACGCTTAAAAGGTCAATTTCTGAAGAAGAGTTTAAATTGAGCTGACAATTTAGCCAACGCCGATATTTTCTATAATAGGCCGTCACCGCTTAACTAAAATGGTTGCGCCGCCGCCGCCGATCATTTTGCATCGGCTTGTATCTCTGGTTTCTGTTTAGAAAATATCTTTTCTTCATACTAGTAGAGTAATAAAAGTAGAAGAAAATCTCTTAATAATCTTTCATGAAGATTGGTTTACAACTTTCATGAGAATTTAAAATGAAAATCCATTAAATACCGCCTTCCCATTTAATCACCTATTTGCTCATATTAATGATCGATGATCGTCATAAAAACTGTTTTCCTGTTTTAAATACAAATATCATTGCAAATTTACCATATCTGGTTGATAAATAAAATGTATTAAAAATACACACTCAAACAAATTTGTTACTTGTTGTTAATTAACACTTTTTTATTTTTATTACTGTTTTTTTTTTCAATTTTATTACATACCAAGTAATAATTTTGTGGCGTTTATAATAATTAGAACACAAAAAAAAAATACAACAGTAAATTACACGAGTTAGTATTATTTATTGTTGTTTGTTATTTTTTTACAAACTGAATGTGTTATATTTAGACAGAATATTATAATAATTGACAAAGGTGAATTCCGTTTAACTTTTCTACATACATATGTATGTAGTTCAGTGTTTAATGCAAATAGCCTTGTAAAATTGCAATAACAAAAAAATGTCATTATTGTTTGTTGCAACAAATTATAAAGAATAGAGATTTTTTTGTTTTTATATATAGCGACATTTTTTCACTTTTTAGCATTTGCAAAACAAAAATTTTGAAGTGATTAATAACTTGGGAAAATGATCTTAAAACTTTTAAGAAAATTTTATTTTTGAACAACTCTTTAGGTAATCTATTATCTTAATTTTTGATCACCTAAAACCGATCATCAACACGCCTACATGACAAACAGATCTATTGAGATTGAAGTTACACTCTAGTTGAAAAATAGAGAAGAAGATCGATCGTGAAAAGCAACGTGATAGATTGGACATGCCTGTCTTAACATGCCTACACGACAAATAGATCTATTGAAGTTGAAGTTTACACTCTAGTGGGAAGATAGAGAAGTAGATCGATCATACAGCTTGACAAAACTTTAAACTCTTAAGAAAACTTCGCAATGTACTTTTCAGTCATGATCATCAAAAAACGAACATGATAAGCAGATCTATTAAGAATATGAAAATAACTTTTAAACCTCAATGCTGAGAACTGATCGTGAATAAAAACTTGTCAAAACAATCTTAAAACTGTTATGATCACCGAGGAACGATCTGACCTATTATCTTCAACATGCTTGCATGATCAGTAGGTCTATTGAACTTTGTGGGAAGACAGAGAAGAATACTGATCTTGAATAACAACTTGTCAAAACAATCGTTAAACTCTTATGAAACTTTGCAATATACTTTTTAGTATTGGATAGAATATTTTATAATCACCGAAGAACGATCTGACCTATTAACTTCAACACATCTGCATAATAAGTAAATCTATTGAAATTGATATTTACATTCTAGTGGAAAGACAGAAAAGAATATTAACTATGATTAAGAACTTGACAAAATGATATTCAAACTCTTAAGAAAACTTCGCATTAAACTTGGTCACGCCTACATGCATGCTAAGCATGTTGGCGTGTCAATGCGGAAATTGGAAAAACAGAATATTGATCGTGAATAAGAACTTCGCAAAATGATCTTTAAACTCTTAAGAAAATTTTGCATTATAATTTTCAATATTGGATAGGATATTAAAAGATCACAGAAGATCGATCTAAGCATATCTGTTGAGATTGAACTTTGCCCTCTAGTGGTTAATACGAAAACAGCTCTAGTTGTTTATGAAGATAACTGATCGTGAATAAAAATAATCATTTAACTCTAAAGAAAACTTTGCATAATACTTTTCAGAATTGGATATTGCATGATCACCGAAAAACGATCTGATCTATTATCTGAGTCACAGAACGTCAACACTTTACACGTTAGTAGGTAATATTAAAACAACTCTAGATCTTCAATGAAGAGAATTGATCGTGTATAATAACTTCTGAAAACAATATTCAAATTTAGCAATATTTGAAGATCAACTTTCTGATTTACCACCTGCGTCACCACACACCTACATTACAAGCATTTAATAAAGAAATTAATAACACACGATTCGACAGGGAAGAGGATTTTTATTAAACTTCTCGTGAATGTCCTTAATAATCTTATTGTTTTTTGCATTATTCTTTCAACGATAAGCAGCTCTAATGAGATTTAACTCAATAGATCTGCCAAAAAAAAAAAAACACTTGATCTTGAATAATTACATGAATCAACAGGGAAGAGAACTTTTAATGAATTTCTCGTGGAAGTTCTAAAAAATCGAATTGTTATTTTGCATTACACTTTCAATCTTGGAAAGGGTATTAGATGATTAACTAAGATCGTTCTGATTGACCTATTAAGATTAAACTCAATAAATCTTTAAAAACAAAACCTTTTCTTTAATGATCACATTAGTTGGCAGGGAAGAATATTTCATTGGATGTCATGACTTCTTCAGAAGTCCAATGCAACAGGTATTGGCTTCAATAAACACCGAAGATCTTGTGTTCACCGCCCCATGTGCTTAGATATTAACTACGTTTTATAACGTCTTTAGCAGAAGTTGTCACAATGAAGAAGTTTTGACTCAAATTATTATCCGATTCTGTATCCCGTGTTTATATTTGACAAATATTTATTATTCTAAACGTCAAATTGTTTTCATGAGAAAAAATTAGCAGGTACAGACTGCATTTATTAGCGTTATAACGTCGTTATAACAATTGTATAACAGTATTGTCTAAACAATTTTTCTGCCGACGTTTTGTCAAGTGCCCTGATAAATATTTGTCTAATATAGACACGGTGTATTTTTTATTAAAAATAAAAATTTTATTTTATAAAATATATATCTTTTTTACTAAACAGATGTAACAGGTTTAGATATTTTGTATAATTTCTTAATTTAATAATTATTTGCTTTTTATTCAATTAAAAAAATATTTATGATAAATTTATTAATTTTATTTAAAATCTTTTTTTTTTCTTTTCAGGTGAGTTGTTGTTGTCGCATTTTTAATTAAAAATCAAATGACATTTTTTATATAAAATATTGTAAGTATATATTTTAAATTAATTTGAAACAAGTTTGATGGATGTTGACGATGATAATAATAATGATAATGTAGTACAAGTATGGATTTTACATTAACTTTTTTATATGTTTTTAAAATATTTATTGTTTATTTTTTTATATGCTTTTATTGTTGTTGTTGGCTTTTTAACATTAAGTTCACATTATTTTGCAAAATATAACAACAGTTTATGACCTTTTTTTTCATATCAGTTAATAATATTTTTGCGGTTTTACGAGCCATAAAATATTTATTTTTTTTTACTTTGATGGCGTTTGTCATTTGTATTTTTGGCTTTTTCGTTAAATGACAAAAAAATGATTGAAATTAAGCGAAATATTTCATATTAGATGGGTCCAAAGCAGAAGAAGATAATGTTATCCGGTTATAAATCTTTTTTTAGTTGAGTTTCTTTTTTGAATTGTAATTTACACAATTTTCATTTCAGAAAAAGATTTTACTTTAGATCTTTATAGATTAGTGCTGCCCCTCCATCTGGGGTGATCTGCACTCAGTTTTGATTAAAGAACCTAATAATGTGGTATTGTAAGAGTTGGTAGCCCCCAAAATTCGTCTTGTACCGATTTTTAGCTCAGATATCTGTTTCATATCAGTAGTTGAGGACAGAACTGAGAGAGTCTTCAGTGGATGGGAAGAATGCTAAGGAAACCAACAATTCGTTTATGTTTAGGTGCTGTTGCCGAAACATCAGAGTCATGTTAGTTGAGTGGCTGATTCTTAAGTGAATGGGCAACTTCTCATTGCTTTTTTGCGTTTCTTACGTAAGAAATTAAAAATTGTGACTCGTCATCTGTTGGGATACAATCACATCTACTGGCTCTAAGCTAGTGATTGCTGTATCCGTGTATAACTGGTTACACGAGGCAGTACTTGAGAAGCAAATTTCAGGAAGCCATTGTTGGTTTAATGTCTGATGCACGGTGATGTTATATTTTGTTATAACTTTTCAGTACTATTGAAGAGGTCATGTTACAGCAGGACCTCTGTCGTAACAGGACAAGAGAATGGACTCTTTGACTGGAGCTTTCTTTTGATTGGAGCTTTCTCGTCTCTAAGTCCTACAGCTGAAACAACAGGACAATCTCAGTAGGTAAGGAATGGTTAGGTTATGATAGTTACTAATTGGAGCTTTGTCATCTTTAGGTCCTGTTGCCAAAACAACAGGGCTATCTCCTTAAAACGTTAAGGCAGACTCATTAGACGAAGTAAATTAAGGCTAATTATATGTGATTGCTGGGGCCCAAGAAAATTTTCATTCTCCTTATTGGAGGTATGCGTAGTATTGCAAAGGCAAAATGGTCAGTCATTAAAAAGTTGAGAAATTGAGGTGTAAGCCATTGAAGGGTTGAGATGTTTTCACATTGCTCATGACAAATTGGATCAAGGCTTACAAAGTGTGATTGTTGGGGTCCAGGAGAATAATCCTTCTCCTTGTCTTGTATACGTGGTCTGTGTAGTCTTTGAAATGGTGCTGTAAGTCTATAATGGTTAAGGTTCATAATTTCGCTGATGATTAAGACAATCCTGATGTTCAGTCTTTAAAAAGTTGAGAAATGCCCCTTGTCGGGGTAGACGTCGTCTGTGTAGTCTTTCAAAGGCTCAAGTGTATCTTTGATGGTTGAGGTTTATGAGTTTAGCCTATAAAAAGTTGAGAAATGGCCCGGAGTACGTCATTATAAGATCGAAATGCTACTGCATCACTCATGGCAAAGTGGATCAAAGTGATTGATGAGGTTCAAGATAATCTTTCCTATTCTTCTCCTTGGAGAATCCTTATCTTGATGGTTCACCTCTTTGTTTAGACAGACCCAGTAGTGGCACAAGTTGGAAATTATTATAGATTAAGAAAAACCGCCCTGTTACGTCTCATTTGGTTGTTGTTGTAACAGCTCGACTGTGGCCGATAGTTCTTTCCTGGGGATACAACTTTCGGTTGATACAGCTGTCGCTGGGTTGACAATCTTTGGCCGAGTATGACTCTGGTCGTTCCGGAGCGAAGATCCAATTGAGTCGTTCCCACGACTCATTTGGCGATTGTCTTTTTCTTGTTGGGATATCAATGGGGTTATATTCATGTTGTTTGTAATTCCGCAAAATATTAAATAGCTCGAGTACATCAGCAAAGATCTTGTTCACGATGCGACAGTGTTCTTTGCTCTTTATTGGATATTCTTTGTAAAACACTCAATTACTCACTGGTGGAAAAACTTCATCGATATTAGGTCCTCAAAAAGCACTTCAAGATTTAAAATATCAGGGAAATACTAAGGTACATCGAATGAAATGTACGAATTTGAGCTTTCCCAGTTTGTTTAATCAGTTTGCAATCAAATTGTGTACCAGTCTAAGGTATTTAGGTATTTATTTTATTCTTTTTCTGAATAATTGTAAAAATTTCTTCTTAATAAAATATTTGCTTTTTGTATAGGTTTTATGGGTATTTGGCAAATTAAGGATGCATAAAATACATAAAATATTCGTACGGCTACAGAAATGAAATTGAAGTAATTTTATGATAATATAAATAATGTAATATTCAATAAGTTCTCGTTTAAAATAATGATGATTTTTTTAAGTAACATTAAAAAAATTGAAATGAATTTTAAAAATCATACAACTCCAACAGTCTAGAAAATGCAAGCGAAAAAAGTTACGTTATTCCACCAAAATTTTCATAAACTTGATCTGGAATAAATTATTTCATATGCATAATTTGAAAAAAAAATACATATGTTTAAAATAATTTAATTTGTTTCTAACCACAACAAATAATATTTAAAATATGTTTAGAAAAATAAAAACGTTTGTTAAACTGTAGTTGAATAATCCGTTTGGCTCTTAATGAATATTGATGACTATATTTATTAACCAGCCAACATAAATAGATTGTTAATTTATTCAAATTAATACGAAACCTTTAAAACAGTGAAGCATAAATTTTGAGTTTGCAACTTTAAATAAATTTTGAAATGCAAATACAAAGATTGTTGTGTTTAAAGTAAACTGTGCTAGTTTTTAAATCATATTTAAACATATTTATCTAACTGTGGAATAATTCACTTTTTAAATAAGTGAAATAGTTAAAACAAACCTATCAAGCAGGAAGTTTGATGACCTTTTGGAATTTTTTTTCTTGATGTAATTTAGTTTATTTGTTTATTATTTTAACTTTTGAGGGATTTAGAGGTATTAAAATTAAATTAATATTACATATTAACGTTATTAGAATAACGAAATCGTTGTTACTATTGTGACGATAACACAATGGTAAATGCGTGCTTTTATAACGTGTAGCATATGGTGAGCGAACTTTCTTCAAACTTAAGCTTAAGATGTCTAGAAAACCTACACCATGAGTATATTTTTAACATTTTTATTTTCTATAAAGAAACTTTTATGTTGAATATTACCATAAATCCAAAATATTTAAGCAATTTATTGATAAAAAAAACTAAAATTTCTAAATGAGGCTTTATATAGGTCAAATATGGGCTGATCCTCGGTAAATTTGGGAAAAGGATATATTTTAAATAACAGTTAGTTTCGTTGAGTTTCATTGCAGTACAAATGGTTACAAGTCAATTTTAGACGTTTAAGACATTTTTTGAAGGGGGGTTTGTATGGGGGCTAGGGACAAATAAGGGCCGATCCTTACGAAAATCTGCAGTGTTATTTATACTTATATAAAACTTATTTGTGCCAAAATTTAGAGAGATAGTAGAATATTTGACGTAATCAAATCGGGAGGTACGGTTGTATGAGGGCTAGGTGAAATAAAGGACCGATTTCAACCATTTTCAATAGGCTTCGTCCCTGTGCAAATAAACATGCTTGGTCCAAATTTCATCAAATTATCTTGAAAATTGCGGCCTGTACCTTGCGCACAAGGTTTACATGGACAGCCAGCCAGCCGGACATGTCTTAATCGACTCAAAAAATGATTCTGAATCGATCGGTATACTTAAAGGTGGGTATTGGACCAATATTTTTGTATGTTACAAACATCAGCACAAACGTATAATACCCTCCCCACTATAGTGGTGTAGGGTATAAAAAATACATTCTGGTTTCAAGGTTAAAGATTTATTGGTCCGAGATATTACTCAGTTATAAAAATGTATTTCACATGATTGTCATGTCGTCACCTGTAAAGCAAATGAACACAACTATACTTTTAAAAGGGACAATAATTATATCTTAACATTAGTAAACATGTTTAAATGTGACTGTACCGTCAGGCATTGTCTGTTATGTTGCTTTTTAGGACTTTCTGACATTTGGAAATGACAAATTTGAATTTCATGTCAATACAATCGGAGTTTTTGACAATAAAATTCTAAAAGTTTGCGATTTTAAAATTGTTGGTTGTTACGCATTTTGCATTTCAGGTGACGATATGGTGACATAGTCTTGCTTCCAAAAATTCAACTGTGTGATCTTAAATCTAGGATTTACTATTGGTTCACGATCCATCACTTCGTAATGTTGAGTATTTTGGATTACAGGATGTCCTGTAAGGCGTTAAACTCAACTCCACTTTCACTTTTTTATTGCTGTGGAGGTGTTTTTTGTGCTTTTTGCGGAATTCAAGCTGGAGACGAACTTCTGTTAATGTCAGTGTGACATTTGGTAGAGAAGAAGTATCTCGAGTTCTTTTACGGACTAGGTATACTACCAGAATCAATTTCCTTAGATGTTTTGGCTTTTTACACCAGTCGCGAGTATCGTTCGTCTGATGTTGTGATCTCTACAAAATTAGTTGTGACCTTCTCGTCTTTCTCTATAGGAGAACCTATTAGTTCAAGACCCTTATCTTGTTGATATTGATTATTTTGTATTGCAGGGTGTCTGAAATGTGTTAAGTCCACTTCTCTACTTTCACTGTTTTAATGCTGTGAAAAAGCTTTGCATTTTGCGGAATTCAAACTAATGACGAAATTCTTTTAAGTATCGTGACAGTTTGGGAGAGAAGTACTATCTCTGTTGTTGTTGTGGCTGCGTTGACAATTCTTGGTCGTTGTTCATTGAACTCCGAGTAGTTCCGGTTTGACTTATTCTAGAGTTTTACTACTTTTTTATACAAAATATGATATATTTAAGTATGATATATGTATTTACAAATTTTCGAATTTGCAAAAAAACTATATAATATCAGGTACTTTGTTAGAATTTTTTCTTTCGAAATTTTTGAATTTATAATGTAAATATCAACAATATCAAAATTAAACAAATTGTTAAAATCAAATATTTCGAAATGAAAATTTTGTCTAACTGTAGCTGATATTGTATAGTTTTTTTTTAAATTCATTGATTTTTCAATCAGTTATGTTTATGAAGTCTTTTATTTAACGTATAGTGTACGATTTCCCCCCAAAAAAAAACTATATAATAAGTACAAAAATTATGTAATTTGCATTTCAATGTGGGAACGACTATCTCTGTGTACTTTCTTGGTGTCCAACTCCAATTTCACTGCTGTGGTGGTGTTTTGGCTTTTGGTCGTTCATCTGATATTGTAATGTCTATAATTACTCGCGACCTTCTCTCTAGAGTAACTTTGTAATATTGGTCATTTTGGAATGCAGGATGTCCTGCAAGGTGTTAAGTCCAACTATATTTTAACTGCATTAATGCAGCAGATGTGCTTTGCACTTTGCGAAATTCAAACTAGAGACGAATTATATAAGTATGTCGTGTCCTTTAATTATCGGGCTATTAAAATAACTCATCCTTAAAAACGACTGTTATCCACTCGTCTCAACACTCCCCAAAGAGTTGGACGTTGCGTTGGATATTTTGACATTTTTTGGCGACCTTTTCGCCATTCTTACTATTTTTGTGCTTAAGTTCGGAAGACAATGAAGTCATTCGATAATGTAAATAGTGGGATTCTAATTAGACTCAGACTTAATTTCAAGTATCATAATTTAGTGTTTATGAGATTAGTCTGCCTGTAACTTGCTTTTCAGGACATGCTTATAACCTTTAGCATAGAGATCGATAGTAACGGCTCTATAAAGCATGTAGGTTCTGGAGAACATTCGTAACAATGCACAATACATTCGTAACAAATGTGAAGACCTGGCTCGGTATCGTATGTTAGTTATTGATAGACCTTACGATCGCGCTACGGATTAGGATTTGCACTGCCGGGAAATAGGCTGAACATTAGTATTGCTTCAGAAATTCGGAGAGCTTCTCGTAGATATTTACTGTGGTTGCTTTTACACTTACAAATCATGTGTTAAGTAGTATGTCTATCGCAGATCATTTATCTTTTTTCACTTGTTGTAATAATTAATATTTAAGTAAATTTAATTGTAAATTACAATAACTTTTATATTTATTTTATAACTCATGCAATTTTTTTCATTTCTTTGTCTCAATTCTTTGTTTGTTCGGTTATTTCTTTCTTGTCTAAAGAAATTTATCATGCAATAATTATCTTTATCATAATATATCTACATACATACATACATACATACATACATACATACATACATACAAGTTTTAGTTTTAGTTTTAAAACTCTGAGAGCGTGTAGAAAAAAACGAACTGTGTTCTTCTTGGTGTAATTTTACTCTGATCTTTATTAATTTCAATTCTTAAGTTTAGCTTAAAAATAATGTATTGGCTGTACCAATACATTCTTATTTTCTATAAAGATGCCGATTGTGCATTTTCAAACAAAGGCATCTTTGGTGACAAATCTTATTTTCTATAAAGATGCCGATTGTGCATTTTCAAACAAAGGCATCTTTGGTGAGTATATTGTTTGCACACTGTTGATCAATCCAAATCAACAGTATGCAAACGTTTTGTTTACATTAACCATCTTGGTGGTCTTTGATAAAATATTTGGTTACAAACTAAAACTAAAGCAAAATAAAACAAAACAGTAGGGCAGAGCACTTAATGCTTCCCACTATGTTTTGTCAATTCATACCGGAATTGACATGGGAAAACCGGATATCGGGTTGTCCGGAGGACTCGCACATATAACTCCCCCTTCGTTAAGATTCGAGTCCCTTCGAATCCCAATATATTTCTTAATTCTAATCAATATGTAGCATAATATAAATACAAAAATTAATGTATAAAGTACATAAAAGTTATGGTTACTTTGTTGTTTTTTTATAGTTTCTTTAATTTCATTTATATTTGTAAAATTTAATTCGGGCAATAATTCTGTCATATTAACAGGCAAACATTAAAATTTGGTATAATTACATTTAATCGACTTTCAAATCTCTTAATTTTAAATTCATCAATTTTAATTTCACAATTTTCAAAGTTAACAAAATAATTTCCCTTTAAGGGATACGAAAAATTAGTACACGAATCATACAAAATGCTCTCCACATTAATCAACAATAAATTTCCAATCTCAATTTCTTCTATGCACTTTTCCTTCCTCTTAACCTTATTACAATCCTTATAATTATTCCTCAAAATATTAGATATACATGAATTTACAATCTTCATTTTAGACAAAACATTTTCCTTCTCCACAATAAATGTTATGTTTTTATAGTTACAGTTCTTGTTATTTCAACATTTAACTGCATAAAATTTTGGTTTGGTACTGGCACCACAATTTCCGTCCTATATTCTTTGTCAATAAAATTCGGTATTAACAGAACAAAAACTATCCAATTGTCATCTATCGAGCCCATACTACCCTTCATATATCTCAACTTTAAACTATCGATATCAAAGTGATCCACCTCTTCGTTCGTCAAAAAAAATCTGCTTACAATTCCATACTTGGACATCACTATATTCTCCTGCACCTGTTCTATTTTATCCTTTACCTCATTAATCAACAATATGAAATTATTATACTTTGTTACTTTTAAACTTTCATCGACCACACCTGTGTATGTTCTATTAAACCATTTCCTATTCTGTTCCACGACCAATCGAATATTCTGCAAGTATTTTTGCATCTCATTATTTATTTTTACTTGTTTATTTAAATTATTAATAATACTCTTCTGATTCAAATCTACATCTTCGAGATGATTCTCTATTCTCAATCTGTCCTCATCGTCCATATTACCAAACAGCCAATTTATCAGTCTACCTCCTGCATTTATTAATGCCCTTTTTTTTCTTGAATTTGTGTGAATTTTGAGTGTTTGCAACGAGTGTTCTAGCTCGCTAATTTTCCTATTAAGGCTTATAGAAAGCCAACCATCATCCATCCCAAAGTTATGAGAAATACCCAATCTTAATTTTTGAATTGTATCCCTAATGTCGCTTACATCGATCACGTGGATTAAATCTGAGAAACTTTCAATTATGTTGAGAGGCTCACCCTGTAACACCGCATAACCCGCCTGGGTCTCGATACCTCCAATCCGGACCGCAGACTCAGTGCATGGGGCCAACCAAAACAGCAGTAGTACCAGGATGGTCAACATTGCCGTTCCCTGAAAAAGTTTTCAATGGTCTTTTAATATTTGCCAAATCCATCTTATTAGGATTATTAGCATTGTATTTTTAAAAATCTTTTAGCCGTTTTTTGTCTTTGGGCTCCGGGGTTTTTCATATACAACTCCCGATTATCATAGCTGGGAACTTTCCCCCTTTTCGAATTAACCCTATTAATAGCCTTCCTCTTCCTATCACCCATATATTGAGCAATTTTCCGGTGATCTATATCGGAACGGTTCAAAAGGTCAATTGGTTTCATATTTGTCGTGGAGTGAATTGTGCCATTGTAAAAGCCTATCGCCTTAATAACTAGCTCCTCCACATCTACATTTTCGTTACTTCGTTTTAGAATTCGAATGTGTTCCAAGAGAGACAAATGCATTCTCTCTATGTCGGAATTACCCGTATGAGAATATGCTGTTGTGAAATGCGTTTGAATATTCCTTTCCGCACAAAACAGTCTTATCAAAGCGTTATTGAACTCATTGTCCATTATCAACAACTCCGGTTTGCCAAGTAAGGCAATCCTTTCCTGAATCTTTACCTTGACCGTACACATATTTTTATCCGTAATTTTATGCACAGACCCCAATTTAGTAAATCTGTCTATTGTGGTCAGGAAATATGTTCTATGAATCTGAAAAATATCCATATGAACAATCATGTTTGGTCTTTCAGGTGTTTATAGTATGATTAAAATGTTTACGATAAGGATTTCTATCGTACTTATTTTCATTGCATATTCTGCAAGAATTTATAAATTTATTTATATATTTTATTAAATTTGGATAAAAATAGGAGTCTTTTAGTTCCCCAAAATTCTCCAAAACACCTCTATGGTTCCCGCTATTATGAGTATTCTCAATTATCCCATACATTTCCTCTTCGTTAGGCATGTCAACAGCCAATTTCGTACATTTAATAAATTTCAAATTCCGATCGTTACCAAACAACGATTCCAACCTTCTCTGGACTATACAATACATATTATCTGGAAGTTCGGAATATATGCCGACTCTTCCTCTTTTTAACGTTCTTCTAAATAAATCGTTCAAATAATGTTCATTACGCAAATCACCCTCACTTACGTAAACTATATTATACTTTCTATACAAAACTTCGTGTTCCCGTTGTTTAGTTTTCGAAATTCTTATTTGTGTTCTATATTTGTTCACAACAGAATCACTTATAAAAAAATTGACACTGCCATCATCTTCCTGTTGGCTATGTACCGTTGCCATTTCCTCCGATATTTCAAACAGTGATTTAATATCACAATCTTCAGTTCCCTCAACGTCGGATTCTAATCGACTTAGGAAATCCGCAACCTTATATCTTTTCCTTAACATACTCGATATCAAATTCATATTCAGCGAGCATAATTTTCCATCTACTCAATCTGGAATTTGGCTCCTTTAGGGAAGTCAACCATTTGAGAGGCTGGTGGTCAGTGTTGACCAAAAACTTAGTCCCAAAAAGGTAAGGACGAAAATATTTAGCGGCCCATACTATAGCCAAGAGTTCTTTCTCTATTGTACTATAGTTTTTCTCATGATTATTCAATGTTCTACTAGCATAACAAATGGGTCTATCACCCTGGCTAAGAACAGCACCCAATGCGATATTACTAGCGTCCGTAGTAAGGACGAATTTCTTATTGAAGTCCGGATAGGACAGTATTGGTGGGTTTGTTATGATTCTTTTTAATTTTCCGAATGATTCAATGTAAGAGGGATCATCAATATTTATCTTGACATCCTTTTTTAAATATTTTATTATTGGTCCGGCTATAGAAGAATAATTCTTTATGAATTTTCTATAGTATCCCGTAAGACCTAAAAATGATTTGATTTGTTTCACAGTACCTGGAATAGGTACCTTATTAATTACCTCAATCTTGGATGGACAAGGTTTTAGACCATTTGGTGTAACTATGTGACCCAAAAACTGAGTTTGTCTAGCCAAAAAACTACATTTATTCATTTGAACTTTTAAATTATGTTCATTTAAAACAGAAAATATCCTTGTCAGGCTATTCAAATGTTCCTCCAATGAAGATGAGAAAACCAATATATCATCCATATAGATGACGCAAATTTTATTGATGTAATCACTTAAAACGTAATTCATCATACGCTGAAAGGTAGCGGGTGCATTTTTTAAACCGAATGGCATTCTGATAAACTCATAATGTCCCATTGGTGTTGAGAAGGCTGTCTTCTGAATGTCCCTATCTTCCATCTTAATCTGGTGGAAGCCTTTCGCAAGATCGATGGTGGAAAAATATTGTGCCCTACCCAATTTATCAAATAGAGAATCTATATTGGGCATTGGGAATTTATCTCCCACGGTTATATTATTCAGATTTCGGTAATCAATGACAATACGCCATTTTCGTTTACCATCATTATCAAGTTTCTTCGGTACTATCCATAAGGGTGAGTTATAAGGCGATTTACTCGGCCTAACTATTCCCTGGATTAGCATATCCTTTATCTGGGTTTCAATTTCCCTTTCGTGTGCCTTAGGGTATCTATATATTTTCGAATACACCGGTTTATCCGATGTTGTGACAATACTATGTTTAACCACATTAGTTGTTGTCAGAGCTTGACCTTCTTGATAGAATGTAGCTCTATTTTTCCTTAAAAACACATCTAATTTGCGTTTTTCCTCATTATTCAAATGTTCTGGCAAATCTATGTTACCAAAGTCTATGTTTTGCAATTCTAAAGTTGCAATTTCATCAAAGCTTACATCAACCGGCTCTGAATAGAACAATATTTCGACATTATTAACCCAAAGTCTCATATTATAGAAATCTATTATGACACCCATTGGCATCAATACATTATTTCCGATTATACAATCGAAAGCTTTATTTTTTAAATCAACAAGTTTGACAGACATAGTTTCATCCCCTGCATTAAACTCCAAAGGGACATTAACTATAACCTCTTCATCTACCATCTTAGTACCGGTTAATGTATTCAATCTCATTTTGTTCCTAAGTCTTCTTTTCAAAGACAACCCCTCGAAAATCCCATAGTCACCCAACGTAGTTGCAGCTCCGCTGTCAACTAAACATCTAATTTTAACGTTATTGATTGTGAGTGAGACTATCGGTAATTGGGATCCGGAGGCGGTACATGAAAATTTTCGTTCATGTTAATATTTTCCACCTCCATTGGTACGGGTCTATTATTATTGTTCTGATTTGAACCGAAACGTCTATTCTGACCTGAACCTCTTTGGTCATAACCAGCATTCCTATATTGACCTGAACCTCTTCGGTCATAATTAACATTCCTATATTGACCTGAACCCTTTTGGTCATAACCAGCATTCCTATATTGACCTGAACCCCTTCTCTCAAAGTTATTCCCACTGTGTTGGGCCATGTTCTGAGGACCTGGTCTATATAATCTATTATCATCATTATTCTGTCTATAATTTCCCGTCTTTCGTCCTTTATCGAAATTCTTTTCCCGGGAGTTATTTGTATACGAATCTTTTCGTAAGTAAACGTCCTTCATTAAATTGTTCTCAATAAGGTATGATTGCGCACCAGAAATGGTAGCAATGTTATTCTGAATGAGTAATGTCTTTATATTCAAAGACAGAGAATTTAAATATATCTCAAAAATTAATGTTTGATTTATATCTGGAGAAAACATAGCGTTATTCTCTGGATTGAGACTATATTTAGTGTTCATGAGATTTAATATCTCACTTAACTTATGGTGGAGTTCCTCCACGCTCAAAGCCGCTACGTTCATGGCTTGGTTTCGCAACCCCAAAAACGACTCCCTTACACCAAATTCTTCTCGAAGTTTGGCAATAATTTGTTCCCACGTTGGGACCACTAATGTTTCAATTGCTTTCAAGGCTTTACCTTGAAGACGGTTGGCTAAAACGATCTAATAGTTGCCTTGTGTTCCTCTCCCACTAAGGATAACACCGTATTTACGTCGCGCAAATAACTTGTTAGAGCATTTCTGTTGACCCACTGAATGGTGGTAAGCTACGAGCCTCACGTAATCCTTCTATCAATGTTAACGACATTCTTACTATTATCCTTCTTCTCTTTTCTTACAATTCCTCAACAACTGATTTTTCAACTTATTTAACTATTCCAACTATTCTCCGTTAATATCGGATTCTAAATTCTATTGTTAGTATATACTTAATTTTATACGCATATATATACCATTCCTTCCGTAATCCGTTCCTTTCAAGAATACGGGTTTCAAATAAAAATGGTATATATCGGTCACTCATCAATTGGTAACCGAATAAATTCTATCGCACTACGGGAGGGTCCCTTGGGAATCACCAAAGTCGACAAAATAAAAAAAAATTTATTTGTTAGTGTCACGATTTCTTTTTAGAAATCGAATCTTTTTTCCTATTGTTAATTTCTAGTTAATTTCTTTTTATATTAAATAAGTTTAATTTATTTATGAAACTTAAAATAATTATTATACCTTACAAAAATTCCCTTTTTTTTTTTCTCTCGGCTGTTGTTGTTCTTTAATGCTATTATTGTTACTGTTGGATTTGTTGTTACTGTTGATTTTGTTGTTACTGTTGATTTTGTTGTTACTGTTGGATTTGTTGTTACTGCTGGATTTGTTGTTACTGTTGATTTTGTTGTTACTATTGGATTTGTTGTTACTGCTGGA
>NC_060954.1:36633089-36643474 GCF_022045245.1 Lucilia cuprina
GAATACAGGAAAGAAAATTTATAACAAAATCTATAAAATATATGAAAATTGCAACATGCAAGCAACAAAATAAATGGTTGGTTGTTTGTATGGTTGCATGGCTGCATCATGGATGGTTGATTGGTTGTTTGGTTGGTCGGTCGGTCTACAATGAAATTGAAAACTGGGTCAAATGATTTGGAAAAGAAAGTTTAAGATTTTCTTGTTAAAATAAATTAGATACACGTTAAATATATTAATAAAATGCAATAAATGTAATTTTATATGAAATTGAACATAATCAGTTTGATATGAAGAAGATTATTGTGAAAAGAATATTTAAGAGAATTTTCGATTTTAAATTGTAGATGTATTGGATGAAACGTTTAGAAATGTAATGGAATATGTAAAGAATATTTGTTGTAAATTGAAAAAAACTGCAACCTTGTAATTAAATTACAGTTTGTAATTTTAAAATTAACACATACCCTGGGACGTAGCTCGCAGAGAATATTAAAGTCATGCACGTATCCTATATTGATAATCCTGTTGACAGGAGAAACAGAACTCTTTGTGACATGGAATACGTGTTCCTGTGTGAGACCCTGTACCAGCATAGACAATTGGAAATTTCCATAATTAAGTCCAGAAATTTTTTTTGAAATGTCCAAAGTTCCCGTATTAAAACTAAATGTATATTACAATTGTTTTTTGTTCCTCTCTCCACTCAGGGTTAATCTGATGTCCTTAATCATGAGTGAATAGTGTTCTTTCGAGTTGGTAATCTCCATCTCGCATTTAGGATAAGAATATTCTTAGTAGCCTGAAAAGGCTTATGATGCAGAAGACATCTGTATTGATTTATGGCTAGTTGGTGATTACTAGTATTGAATGCTGTGAACAGCGTCGGTGTCCTTGTCGGGATAATGCTTGCCTTGAAGTTCTGGTCGATGCTTAACAAAACGTTCCTCTTTTTCTATGAAAAAGGAACGTACCGTTTAGCATTTTGACTTCCGTGAATTCTTTTCTGTAGATTGTGGACTTTAAAGGCATCAGAAGATCACTTCTTCACCAGCCATCTCTATTGATTAATTTTACAAACCCTTAACCCCCTAACCTCCTTCACCATTTTCTCTACTTTATTCTTTTTGGGACTTGGTATGATGATGTTATAATGTTTTCAGTATTCCTGCCTGTCATATTTCATGACACCAGGTCCCCTTCACTTTAACCAACCAAGGTCAAAACGGAGTCTCTTCGATTCTGCTTGACACTTCGCGTGCAGTGAACTACCACGTAAAACAGGTCCCCTAAGTGTAAACCGGCAGCATGATTTCGCCGTTCCATGTACAAGTACTCTCCTGCCCTGTTATTTCCTTTTAAAATCACGCAGATGGGATGATCTCTGTTGATTCGCCAATTGCGTAGAGTCGTAATCTGTAGATTAAAATACAGAGAAAGACCGAATTACAATAGGGAAGTTTTATAATGAGATCATATATGGTGAAGAAGCTGTCTTCTTTTTTTCTTTCTTCTTCTTTTAATTAAAGTGAAGCCATAGCAGATTGTTCATCAGCACCTTTAATCACCGCCATGGAAAACGCTCTGCAAAGAACTAACACACTCCCGCGAGTTAATCGAAAGGGAAGTAAATGAAATTCAATTTCATATCCATTTCTTTCAAATTCCCTAAGAAAAATCCATAGGAATTGATTTTTATAAGAAGGACTTCTTCAACCCTCTCTAACAAATTCTCTGATATCTGATATATAAAAAGGCATAAAGACTAATCTTCTGGTTTGTACATGTGTGAAAACAAAAAAGGAATTAGTGGCCATCCTTGTGTAATTATATATCCATTTAATAAATCCCTAAAAAATTTTATTTTTTATTATTTTTCTTGTAAAAGTTTCTAATCTCTTCCACCAAAGCAAATAAAGATATTTCATAAAACTTTTTCTTACAACAATTATTTTATTGTAATCATTCGTTTAAGATCTCTTTCTTAGACAACCAGTGGTGCATACATATATGTATGTATGTATGTATGTATGTATGTATGTATGTATGTATGTATGTATGTATGTATGTATGTATGTATGTATGTATGTATGTATGTATGTATGTATGTATGTATGTATGTATGTATGTATGTATGTATGTATGTATGTATGTATGTATGTATGTATGTATGTATGTATGTTATATACATGAATTATAATTGCTTTTGCAATGTGCCAACAAAAAGGACATTGAACTATAATTTCGTTCTTGAAGTTACAGAGAAACACAGAAAAATTAAATGTTATTTCTAGGGGCTATATGAATGAGAATTTGTATGTAAATATACAATTTGTTTAAAATTTTTAATAAAGAGTTGAAAGGAAGCATTGCAAAATTGTTTGTTTATTTTATGATTACAAAAAAATACATTAGACTATAAGGTAAACATGAATTTAATAAAAATTTTATTTCAGTTTATACTGAGGTTTTATTTTGAAAGAATATCGGACTTCATTTTTTCTACACTGTGAATATATACAGTCGAGGCTATGAGAATATGACAAACAGTAACAGTGAGATTATAACTGTGGTAATAACATGACACTTGCTAGTCCACAAGCATATTATTTAAGTACTTGAGTATTTCCAGCAATCTTCAGATCATATCTGAAGTATTCGTCGAAAGTAATTCACAAAAGCACTGATTGAATGGCCTCTGTTGGTTCGGCAGTAATTCCTAGAGGCGTGTTTGTTAGACCGAAATGTGATCAGAACTAATAAGCTTAGACTTTGTCTCTTACTCACAAGGGAAATATTTACGATATTGTTGAGCTCAACCACATATTGCTAATTCATTCCACTCAGTTGTAATTAACTCACTCAACATTAAGTCGCCGAAGGATTGTTAACTAATAGCCGGTTCATGATGAATCCGGCTGGTAACCGTTTACCCTGGTATAATATCATGTGATTCTCTGGTTAGACCCTGATTGAAAATACTAAGCTTAACCACATACTGCTGAATCATTCTAGTCAGCTGTTAATAACTCGCTTAAGTCCCTCAGTCACTAATCTAAAAGATCTTATAACGATACATAATCTCTGCGTTTAACCTCATTCACATAGTGCATCCTGAAGGATTCTCAATTAATAGCTGGTTCATGGTAAATTTTGCTGGTAACCGTCTACCATAGTATGTGATTCTCTGGTTAGACCACAATTCAAAATGATCCAAAGAATAACTATTACACATTATAGTCCCGATGACGGCAGACGCTTTTCTAAGATAACAACAAACTGATAAAATTGTATTATCTTTCCATTTGCATGGACAATAGAAAACGGAAAATATCAAATTGGTTCTTTATACCAGAAGATAAGAAATCCTATCAGTTTTGTAATTTTGCGGAGAAGATCAAATAACTTGATTGCTCCTTACACTGTAGTGCAATGTATCTTCGCATCCATCTCAAGGACTTCAATTTCAACTCATTAAATGTCTTGTGAAAAGGATTTACTCCTTATACCAACTGGGAAACGGAAGACACCAAATTGTTTCTTTATTCCAGAAGATATAAAATCATATCAGTAATGATTATTCCAACAGGTAGATCCTTGGTATTAGAATACCAAAAAGAGAAGACTGCAGTGCAAGGCTTTTCTTATTTTTATCTTGAGATTTCGACTAAAAATATGTTGGCGCATCCATCTTAAGGATTACAATTCTAACTCATTAAGGTCGAAATGTCATTTGAATAGCATTTACACCTTATACTAACTGGAAAGAGGGGGACTTCAAATTGGTTCTTTATACCAGAAGATATAAATTTTTGAGAGAAGACCAAATAACTTTATTATTCCAGCAGGTAGATCCTTGGTATCAGAATACCAAAAAGAGAAGATTACAGTGTAAGTATTCTCCTATTTATATCTTGAGATTTCGGCATATCCATCTCAAGATCGTAATGTATTCTGAATCGGATTTATTCCGTATACCAACTTCGATGACGTTTTGTCCATTATGATATGAGTCCAGAATATGAATTTTCTAAGAAATACTCATATTCGCACAGATGCTGTATGGAACAAGACTTTGACGTCTTTGGTTCCTGGTAGAAATTCATTTTCAAGTTCTTTTTGCAATGACTAACAGATAAAGCACTAAATAATCTCATTTAGGAATTTCTATGGTTACCACGGGGCCTATTGGTTTTTGAGAATTCTGAAATATGAGAGAGAGATAACTGTTCCAAGCCCTATACCTTCCGGAAATGAATTATAATCATCCCATAGCAGTTGCAGGAGAACAACAGAAAGGCATGTTCGGCCATACTGTCAAAAAAATGTTCAATCTGAAAAGCATTAATAAATAAATAACTATTCGGTTATTGAACTTAAAAAAAATGTTTGAAAACAATTCTTTTTTTGTAATTTCATAAATTTATGAAATTCTCTCCGCATAAAGCAGGAACATTTTACTATCGTCGTTGTCAGTATCATGATCATCATCATAAGTTGGATTTTTAATTTTGTTTTTCGCCTTTTTATATATTTTACTAAAATACGAGGAGGCGACATTCTTTTCCATTAAAATGCAATTTACTGCACATCATTGTTGTTTACTTATAACCACACACATACACAAACACACACAGATGTTATTAAAAATATAAAATACTACAACAACATATAAAAAAAAGAAATTACACAAAAATAAACAAAACAAAAAGTAAAATAAAGTAGAAGAAATCAAGAAAAATAATCTAGTATAAACGTTTTGTTTGTGTGTGTGTTTTAACTCATCTACAAACCAACATTTACACATACATACTCACATTCTTAGATGTAAAAGTAGGAAATAACTTACAAAATAACTCCCAACAAATAATGTACAAGTAGTATGAGTTGAATTTCAAATGCCATTAGTTTTTTTTTATTATTTTTGGTTTTATGTGTAGTTGTTGTCGTTGTTATCTTGGCACACATATTTGGATGAACATCGTCAGCATGCTGGAAGCATAATGAAATTCTTTTAATGACGTTGTGTTCATTCTATTCCAGCAAAGAGAGAGATAGAGAGAAAAACAAGCACGAAAACAACAAACAAAATAAAAAACAAAAAAATATGATAAAAATCTATGATGAAATTCACTAGAACGTGCATAAACACATAGGCACATGTCACATATACACACACAAATACACCTTTAACTAAGAGATAAAGAACCACACCTACACGAAAACAACAAACAAACAGGCTTCAGAAAAGTATGCAGTAAATATAAAAATACTTAAATGCCTTAAGGTAGGCAACATAACACAACAACGCTTAAACAAAATATTAACGTATGTGACTATATGTGTGAGGGTGTGTGTGCTTGTGTTCGCTGTGTACAGAGAGAATGAAATGTTTGGTAGAGTAGAGACAACAATATTTTCTTATGGTTGGCAATTTTTATTTTGTTATAAAACTTTTCTTTTGCATTTTTTTAATTTATAAAAAGTTTTTAATTATAATGCCACTTAACATAAGTATTAAACTTAGACTGGGGTTTTTAAATGATATTAAACATTTTATTATATCATTTCCCAATGATAAGGAAAATTTTATTTTAGTTATGAGGGCTATAGGAGCTATGTCAGAAAATCTAGAACTATAGCAGAAAAATACATGGAAATATTGATAGTTGATTCTGATTAAATTCTATGGCAATCAGAATCAATGATCAATATTTCCATGTATTTTTCTGTTATAGCTCTAGTTCTTCTGTGATAGCTCCTATAACCCTCATACATAAAACTTAACCATAGAAGCTATGACAGAAGAACTAGAGCTATAGCAGAAAAAATACATGTAAATATTGATCGTTGATTCTGATTAAATTCTATGGCAATCAGGCTATGTCCGTCCATATGTCTGTTTGAAAGCACGAATATCTAGAGGATCTAAATCTTGCAGAATTAATATCTATTAATATTAAATATTAGCTTTGTGTGTCCATAATTTCATCCATGTACTGACACAATCCCCATTACAGCAAGTATTCACAGAATCTTTCACTGGTAATGGCTGCATAATTTTCCTGTCTGAAATTTACGCCATTAATATAGACACGAAAGAATCCGAGATTAAATCTTGAGAGAGACTGACTGGTTCTGCTATTAATTAGTCAATAAAAACAAAACAATATGCTTAACACCAATATCAAGTTTAAGTCTGCCTAATCTTAGACTTTGAGATTCGAAAGCATTGAGGCATAATCACATAGGTAGCGTCACAATCCCCATTAAAACAAGCATTTATAACAATAAGAGAATACTAGGTTGCCAATACAATCTCTAGAAACGATCAGATATATTAGTTTCCACTGATGTATCAACTTGTCTAATGTATGCTTAATTTCCCAGGCTAAAATTTACGTCTTGGGTATGGTCACGAAAAGTTACTTAGAATTAAATCTTGATTCATTAAGCATTAATATTTACGATAGAATTGCATCTACATGAACTCTCAATTCGTTTGGATTTCCTATTTATAGGCATACTTACTGAAAGTCTGACTTTTTCTGTTATTAATTATTCAATAAGGCCAAAACCATATTATAGTCTGAAGACAATGCTTGAACTATCAATATCAAGTGCAAGTATGTTAAATCTTAGATTCGGAGATACGGGAGAGATACGGGTTTTCAAAGAATCTTTCGAATTATAAAAATAGGAGAAAATTGGATTGTAAACACTGAATCCAGGAGCATTCAACAGCGGTCCAAAATTCCTAAGCTGAAATTTACGCTATTGATATGGAAGCGTAAAATATTTGACAATTAAATCTTGAGCATTAATATAAACGACAGTATTTCTTCAATCGGGACTCTCAACTCCAACGTGAATGTTGGTCCCAACTTAGACAATATTTTGTCGAATTGTACATGAATACATTTAGAAAACTGAAATTATCTTGTACTTTCCTAACAATAAACATGTCCGAGGAAGGAATGAAAAGAAAGAAACAAACTCAGTTGGTTCACCATTAACCCTTCGAAATCTTGAATCTTGAGAGAAATTCGCAAATATGATTTTGTCGAGACAATGAGCCTACTCTAAACTCCAACTTAAACAGACCGAAATGTGTTCTTCCAACTCAGTTAAGACTTTGCCAGGGAATGCGTTTGTTCGCTCTTCGATCTACGACATTGATAATGATCGAAGAATGAGCAACAAAAGCAACATGCAGAATATCCAAATGTTTAATTAAGTTGCGCATTTAACGGATCTCTTTCGATCTATCCTGACATTGATAATGTTCGAAGAATGAGCAAAAGAAGCAACAGGCAGAATATCCAAAAGTTTTTAAACTGTTTTCACAAAAATAAACCTTGACGATCTTGGACTTTGAAAGCGATTTGTAAAATAAATTTGTTAAATGTTAGTTCTATCAAGAACCACAATGGGCCTAACAGTTCCTAACCTTTTTCTTACATAAATAATTTCAATTTAACTCTTTCAAATCGAGGAAACAGTGTAAAACATTCTAAACAATGACTCATTTTATTTCAACATTTCACAATGAGGTAATTTTATATGGATCTTATTATATAGCAATCTAAACGTATGATGGAAGTGTGTTTGTAATATGGACAAAGTCTGTAAATGAACGAGTGGTACTATATACAATTTTAGAACAATCTTTATAATTAGTAGTTGTCTGTTATCTTCAGCTGAATTGAAAAAAACTTTTACACACACACACCAACACACTCATAACACTGAACCACACAATTAAACTTTCACTTAATTTGTAACAATTTCGAAATAAAGCAAAGTTTTGTAGAAAACATAAGTAAAAATTTTAAATTAATTACAATTACCAGGATTATATAATGTCACAAACCGCAGGCATTAGATGTTGTGCTGTAAGCTAAAACTGTCAAAATTGTATATCAAATGAAAGGTAAATTGAGGATGAATTTAATGAGATTTAACTTTTCTTCTGCCTTCTTGTTATTTGAAAACTTAAAACACAATATTTGTAGCACAGTGTAGTTACAACTACTTAAAACTGCAAGTATCATTACAATTGCTACAACAGGCACTAAGTATGTACTTATTTCTTCGTCTATTACTATTATACGAATTTGTTTTAATTTCAGTTGCTTAATTAGTAAAATAGAATAAAAATAGTGAGAAATGTTTCGTAACCCAATTGACCAATGTTTGTAAACTTTGTTCGTTATTGAAAATTCTGCAAAATATCTGTAATAGATCTTTGATTTTAACTACATTATGTTAATAAATTTCCAATAGCTCAAGATATCTCAGCTGTTTATGGATACTTGATCAATTGGTTTATTAATCTAATAGTAAAGTGTTGTAGAACAAAAACTCAGCACGAGCAAAAGTGGTTGCGTTGCAAGTATTACTATAGAAATTTAATTAAAATGTGTAAATAGAAATTTTATAATTTTTATAACATTCTGATAAATAAAAGTGTCATTATTAAAAATAAATCTATATTATACATACACCCATGTATGTATGTTTGTGTGTGTGTGTATTGTGGATGTGATGTTGTGCCTGTGTTGCAATTTATTTTCTACATCAACTTGTTGTTATTACTTTCTGCTTGTATTGATTTGCATAAAAATCCAATTTAATTTTTGTGGCTCAATAAATTTGAAATGTTTTTTTCTCTTGTTAAATTTATATTAAAAATTAAATAAATATATTATTTACATATTTCTGTTATATTGGAATTAGCAAAAATCATATTAATCGTGTTAAATTAATGGAAATTTTTGAAATAATCTAAAATTTCGACTAAATAAATATTAATTGTAAATTATTTTGTTGGGTTTTTTCGCAAATTTTTCCAAAATTGTTTTGCACATTTTGAGTTTCAAGGTTGAGAGCACTATGCCGACGATGGGGTCATTGTACTCTCTTGCTAGTGATGAACCCACTTTGGCGAGAGATTTTGCGATGGTATTATCATTGGTCTGAAAGCTTTAAGGAAACTTCCGTTCCAGAATGTGCTATGTGAAAGCCACCGCCTACAACAAGGTTCTACAGATGTGGTCATGAGGCTCCACCTTGTGGTGTTCCGCAATTTTCCACTTTTGTGAGATTTGCTGCTACAATTTCCGAGATAATGATAATTGTTGAAAGCCTCCTCGATGACTAAGAAGGCAACAAGTTTTTATTCCCCTTGCGCTAGGGTCCTTGCAATATGAGCGAATGTAGTGCAGTCTCGCCTGATTTCACCTTCATGCAAGCATGCTGAGACGCTAAAAGAAGGTCAAGTTTAATATGTATTCTAAGATGTAGATCAATAATCGTTTCCAGCGTTTTGAGAACAAGTGAAGATAGACTAATTGTACTAAAATCCTTTAGCTTCGTGTGAGAGGTTTTTCCCCCACTTGACTTAGTTAGTTTTGAATATGGAAGTCGAATCCAATAAGTCCGTATTGAGAGACTAGAACCCTAACAACTATTCTATAAGGTGCCTTATATTTTAATTATTTAGGGCATTGGTGTCTTTATAAATGAGGCTTTATCGTTCTCGATATATGAAGAATAACATGTTTCTGGTTTCGGAGTTTGTGACTGCTTAATCTTCTTTCGAACTATGACTTTTATTTAGTATTGTATTCAGAAAGTAGTTACCAGTGTCTTCCTAATTATAATATAACATCCTGCTATAGCGACTCTATTAACTTCAGGTTGATTTGTCGATACTTCACCAAAAAATGTTGAGGATCTCCTTTGGTGGAGCCTCTGTGTAACGCCTTTGATTGTCAGATCTTACAACGTTGGCAAAACAAATTTTTAAAAAAAAATATTCAAATATTCAATATTTAAATATTTTCCAAAGTCCAGAGAATGTTCGGACTCTCATCAGAACAAATTCTCAACAACAAATTCGATATTTTCAAATATATATATTGCTATGTCTACTATGATCGCTTAATGTCTCTCCTTCCATTTAAGGAAGTTTCTTATTTATGATTTTATAATTGGTCTCTAAAAAAGTGGCAATCACTGTATTTACAAATAAACTTTATATTTTTAGGGGAGTTAATAATCCTTTATAAAGATTATTAAAGTGTACAATGCATAACATTTATGAATAAGACGGCATTTATTACAAGGGGAGAGATATTTAATGGAAAGTGGACTATTAATGAATGTATTTCATTAAGTGAATATTTCCCCCTTAAAAATCCTCTATTGTAAAAAAAATATTCCACTGATTGTTTGCTGATTGTAATTTTTACCCCTTTTTGCAATTTCTTTGGAATAACTTTTTTTGTGGTAGCTGCATATTTTTTATCTTAATGAAAACGGGCTGCGCTCAGCTGCAATTGCTAACCTGATACCAAGCATTATATTCAGCTAAGGGAAGC
>NC_060954.1:36643574-36753994 GCF_022045245.1 Lucilia cuprina
AAAAAATATTAAAAATAAATCTAAAATAGAAAAGAAGGCCAGAAATTTTTTTCAATCAATTAAAAAATTACTTGAATTAATTAAAAATTTAATCAAAATTTTACACTTAAGTTTCAAACAGTTTTACAAAACGAAATAATTGAGACAAATAAAAATTTTTTTAAATAAAAAATAAAGAAAATTAAACAAGTTACCGATAAATTTTTCTGTGTAGACAAAATTTGAGCCCTTTATTTTATGTGTCAGTCTAATATTTGTCTATCAAAGTTTTAAATGATGTAGGTGATATTGTGGGTATGTATGTGTTTTAACTTTTTCTTCTTCTTTTTCTTAAAATTCACCCATGCAGAAATACAATTAAATGTTGTAAACATTTTATATGGAAAAATGTGTCATTCATTTTCTTTTTTTTTTTGTTATTTTTTGTAACAATAATGATAGGTGCGATTGTGTATATGGGTCAAAGTGTTGTAATTTAAAACAGAACAACTAGAAAAAATAAGATTGCATTTTGGTTTCTAGCCATGAAGTTTTAATTAAAAATGCAACAATATGAGGAAAAAGTAGAAAATTAAAGTTTATATAAATATTTAATATTATTAATTCATGTGTGTTAAGTTGTGTGTTTTTTAAGGCTGATAATTGCAATCATGCTGGGCTAGTCACATCAACAATTTTCATTTTGCTTAAATTTAATTATACTTTTTAATGTATGTAATATATTAGAGTGGTCCAAAAATGTGAATTGATGTTGTTCCAGACTTATGTGTTTGATGTTTTAAAATTATAACAGCGCCAAGACAACTATATACAAAACATATCTTCATCTGACAGAATGGACTTTTAGATGATATACAACATTCAATAAATAAAGGTTTTTAGGCGAGTTAGAACGTATCAAACACAACTTCTTGAATCCCAGATATGATGATGAATTCTAAGACAGGATTGAGAATTAGTGCAGCTTAATCTTTCAGAAAAGCATAGAAGGGGCTTTGTATCTTTATGAAATCATAAAATAAAATATGATATATTATCGTTTTAAACATGTAACGTAACCAAGGCCTCCTGTTTAAGGGACCGACTGCGTGCTTTATGGGATCATGAACATTTGTTGCAATCTGACAAACTGTTTCTATGTTTCACTGTTCATCGTTGTTTTTATAGTTGAACTGGATTTTTCTTTTATGATCATTACACTTACAACGTTTTTGGCGAATACAAAGTAGTACCATTATTACGAAAACGTTGTTACAGAATTCATGATACGGTCGGTTGACTGTGGGTGTGTCTATCTATCTATCTATCTATCTATCTATCTATCTATCTATCTATCTATCTATCTATCTATCTATCTATCTATCTATCTATCTATCTATCTATCTATCTATCTATCTATCTATCTATCTATCTATCTATCTATCTATCTATCTATCTATCTATCTATCTATCTATCTATCTATCTATCTATCTATCTATCTATCTATCTATCTATCTATCTATCTATCTCTCTATCTATCTAAGGCCAACTATTCCTTCAAAGCGCTTGCAAACATTAGAGATAATGATTTCAAGTTCAGATCCAAGTTGTTTCCAGAAAATGTTTACTGTAATAATTTAAAATAATTTACTTTATTAGAAATAGAATGAATTAATTATCAGTTATTACTAGTGACTAATTAAGAGACTTACTAATACATAACTAATTCCCTGAACTGCATTATAGTCTTTACAATTCTATTTATACTCCCATTCATACTTGTTCGTCGTACATTGTTGTAAAACTGAAATGTAAAAGTATTTGCCTGGTAGCAGAGACCTTTTTAAATGTACATTTTTGTATTATTTCAGTTTTTTATTTATATTTTTTATTAAAACGAATGTATAGTATTTTTTTGCGTACATTAACCTCTATTTTGTTGTGGTTGTATTAAAAACATTTTAATGTGTTTTTATTTTTGCATTTTTTTGAAATCATTTGCTCGTGCAAATAAACAAGCCTGAAAGTAAACAAAAGCAACAACCAACAATGAAGAAAATAAAAAAAAACACTTAAATACAATATAAGTAAGTGACTAAGTGAATGACTGAGTGAGTGAGCGAGTGACTGAAGATGATGACTCTGGTGTTGATCTTGATGATGATGAAGGCAACAACGCTGACAAAACGTCATATTTGACATTGTTGCAGTTGTTTTACGGAGGCAAGGCTGGTTGCACTTCTTTCTTTCTTTTTTTGGCATTTCTCTGCTCTGCAATACCTTGCATTTATTTACGTTATTGTTGTTGCTTTTCCTGCGGCTGTTGTTACTTGTTAAGGTCAATAAAATCAAGAAATTAGTTTAAGGAGAAATTTTGTTGTTGTAGCTTTAATTTGTTGTCGTTATTGTTTATTATTATTTATTTTTTTTTTTAATTTGAGGACCAGTTTAAGTTGTTTCAGTTTTTGTTTTGACCAAATGCGAATATTAATGTGAAAGTCTTTGTTTAAACAATAACTGGTTTTTTGTTTTTTTTTTTGTTGTTATTGTTGACATCGTTTTTTGTTTAGTTTATTTTTTTTCATAATATTTTTGTAACGTTTTGCGCCTTTTATTAATTAACAGTGATCAATGAATAAAGAAAAATAAATTTATGCTGAATATAATTTGAATAAAGTAAAATATTACCAGGTTTTACCAACTGTGATTAGTTAACTAGAATATGTGGGCGTTTATTGTAAATCAAAGTTTAAAAGAGTGTTTTTATATTTTTTTTTGAATTTTGGACAAAAGTTTATTGGATTATAAAAACTTTAAAATTAAAAATTTGAACCCAAATTCTGGTGCAATTTTTTTTTCATGATAAAATCACAATAGCAATTTATAATTCAAAAATGAAAACTTTAGGTTATACACTTGTGCATTTTGTACCTCAATGATGATAGATTTGGTGGGATCATCAGAGTATGGTCCTTGTTCATGCAGTTCATTATTTTAGAACTAGGGAAGTAAGTTGTGGAAGGAAATATACTGTTTTTGGATATTAAAATTTTAAATCTTAAAATCATTTTACATCGAACTTGTTAGAGACTTCTTCTTCGGTAAGTCGTCTATTCCACATACAGCCGGTAAGACTGCAGAATGAATTTTCTCTAAAATGTGTATTGCGTATCTACAAAAGGATGTTGTCTTGATGAAAGACGTGCTTGCGCAAAAATTTACGGTTATCGGAAATAAGTTGCTTAATATCGGAGAAACATATTCCATTGTAATATCGAAAGAACGTTGTAACGGTGCTCACTTATTAGGACATTCGCTCATTTAGGACTTTCAATCTCCGTAGTTAAGAGTAAATGTAATATAAATAAATAGGCAGATCGGATGGAGTAAAGCACATACACTGGAAAACTTCTTTTGACACTTAAAAATTGTGTTTAGTTCAGCGTATAACGCTTAGTACTCTCATAGCCGGAACATTAAGAGTTTCTGATTTCACGATACACAACTCGTACATATAGATCTCCAAAGTCCTTGACCTAAAATAATGAATGAATATGACTGGAAGATATTGCTGTAAACGGTTAAAGAATAGATAGATTTTGCACTTTGATAAAGAAGGTAGTTCATACAAATTAAAAAAAAGAGCGGAGTCTTACTGTATTTCTATATGTCTTGAACTCGTTTGATGAAGAAGTACTTCACGTGAACGCCTGCCATGACGACCTTATTTAACGATTATTTTTTCTTCATCCACTGGGTAGACTTGAGACGGTGTACCAAGTGTCCCAGAGTGACTTAAATGAACAAGACTTAGGTGACAATTTTTATCCATGTACAAGCATTTTACTGGAGTACTTTAGCTGTCTAATCTTTTGCCAAGTAATCAGGATTCAAAATGACAAGTAGAATAATGCTACCCTAAAGGCAGAGAAGTTAAGTTCAAATCAACAGAGGGCGGTCACCGAATAATCCGACCACGCAGGTTGATCATACCTCAGTTGCACAACCACATCACAAAAGATATGTATCGTATTTCGAAATTGCCAGCCAATAGTTTAGAATCTCTCTGAATGTCGAGAAAATTTGAAAATGATGTAGGAATTTCCAAAGTTAAATGAACATAATAATTGCCCTGACAAGTTGAGTAAACGGACCTCAGGCAAAGATTAAAAGATATTCCAGGTGTTCAGGAGTCCGGCATAAGTTGATCTGTGACATCACCCAGTGACATATGTTAAGATGGCAACAGCATGGGAGAGAGAATCCAGATTAATATGACATTTGTATATATCAGTCCTTAAACCGAAATTCTGTCTTTGCTACTATTTGCAATTAAGCGAACCTCAAACAACTGACCAGGCGGGATAAAGTCCATTCGTAATACCAGATTTTCTGTCGCTTTGGTTCGACCCCATACCTAAGCATTCCAAGGAAAGACTGAGTGTACATTTGATCATCACGAGTTTATAGAGCCGGCTGATTAGAGGTATTGCAATAATACCAAGATGTACATTTCACTAAGGGAAACACTCGCATACTGCGATATAAGAGTGAGCTCGAAAAAAATCAAGAGAAATTATAATCATCTTCAAATGCAATTTGTTTTGAAGTGCAAACTTCATATAACCAAAGCCACCTCTTTACTTTCATCAAAATAGTAATTATCCGATAGGAAAGTTAAAAATTCCTACGTTTTCCTCCCAATATTTATACATAGTTACATCTATGCATAGTTTAATTTCAGCGCCCTCGATCCTATTCCTTCCATTATACCAAATATTAATTAAATCCTGGGCAACTACAACGATTTAACATCGAATCCTTCTCAAAAGATAATAATTCAACAAAAGAGACTCCATTGAGACAACTAGGGCAAGCCATTGACTGAGAAGATTGAATGGGAGTCCAAGCCTAACATTAGCTTATGTTGGTTGGTTGTTCAGGCTACAATAGATACACACGTGGGTCCTTTTGGTCCCTTTGTGATACCTGTAAATATATTAAAGAAGGAGGAATAGGACATAGAAAGTTATGGTAAGAAAGATATTGGCAAGAAATTAAATTTTAAATCTTAATTTTTTAGCTTAGGTTATATAGAGTCTGAATTTGGTGAGAACCCATAAAAGGGAACTTTTTGATACTTCTTCGTTTTTCAAAATGTACTTTTTAATATTTCATAATATGAACCTAGGAACTTGAAATTAAGTACGTAGATTCGGAATTAGTTGACTTGGTACTTTTTATACCCACCATCAAAAAAGATGGGGGGTATATTGATTTTGTCATTCCGTGTGTAACACATCGAAATATTGCTCTAAGACCCCATAAAGTATATATATTCTGGGACCTCGTAAGATTCTAAGACGATCTAGCCATGTCCGTCCGTCTGTCCGTCTGTCCGTCTGTCTGTTGTTGGCACGATAGCGTCCACAAAATAAGAGATATTGAGATGAAATTTTCCCAAAATATATTTTATTGATCAGAAATGTTTGGTATTGAAAATGGGCAAAATCGGTCAACGATTTCACATAGCCCCCATACAACTGTACCCCCCGGAATACTGTATAAATAGCTTCAAATATTCACAAATTCGTTGTTTATGATGCAAATACCACAAAATTTCGCACAGGTCAGTTTTTTGACGTCTGAAAAATATTTCTGAATTATGGCGGACATAGGACCATAATTGGCCCTACCCCCCATATAAGGTCCCCTTTAGAAAATCACTAAATAGCTGATTACTGGCTTAAAAATGGGAATATAGCGATGAAATTCGACACACATAAGTTTTATGCAAGCCAATATCTCTCAACCAAATTTTATGTATATCGGTCCATAATTGACCCTACCCCCCATATAACGTCCCCTTCAGAAAATGACTTTAACGCTCATTACTCGCTTAAAAATACAAGTATAGCGATGAAATTTGACATAAGTAAGTTTTTTACTAGCCAAAACCTCTCTATGAAATTTTATGTGGATCAGTCCATAATTGACCCTACCCCCCATATAAGGTCCCCTTCAGAAAATGACTTTAACACTCAATACTGGCTTAAACAAACGCATATAGCGATGAAATTTGATATAAGGAAGTATCTTACCAGCCAAAAATCTTTATGAAATTGTATGTAGATCGGTCCATAATTGACCCTACCCCTCATATAAAGACCCTCCATAAAACTACTTTAACGCTCATTACTGCCTTAAAAATACGAGTAATAGCGATGAAATTTCACAGAAGTTTTTCACAAGCCAAAATCTCTTTACCAAATTTTATGTGGAACAGGCCTTAATTGACCATAACCCTAACATAAGGTCCCTATCAGAAAATACTTTAAGATCCTTAACTAAGTTTCTTTCGACTTAATTAAGTTTCTTGCCAGTCAAAAACTCTTAACCTAATTTTATGTGGATCGAGCCTTAATTGACCTATAATGTCCCCATATAAAAAACGAGTAAAGCAATGGGCTAAAAAACGAGTAAAGCGATGAAATTCGAAATAAAGCTGACCTGTAGGAAAAAAATTTTACGGAGATCGGTCTATAATTGACGCTACCCTCATATAAGGCCCCTTCAGAAAATGACTTTAAAGCTCAGTACTGGCTCAGTAGATTTATGAAATTCAACATAAACTAGTTTCGTGTAAGCTAATATCTCTATCTCTTTTATAGGAACCGAAATCACTCTATTAATTTTTATGAGGATCAGTCCCCAAAATAAATTCCGCCCCAGAAATGACGTGAAAAATACGAATACCGCAATGCAACTCGACATAAAACAATTTTGATTTAAAATCTCACTACCATATTTTATGACTTTAATGCTCCTTAGTGGCTTCAAAATACAAGTAGATCGATGAAATTTTAAACAAATAAGGAACTGAAATCTTCCTACAGACTTTAATGAGAATTGGTCCATATATATATAAATACCCCTACTCGCTATATAAATTAGCACTGTCAATAGTAAAACCCCCATTAATGGACCTCTTTCAAATATTACCCTGATGTTCTCATTAATATCGATATATAATAATAAAATATTCAAAATATCAAAGTTCATTTATATAACAGTGATTTGATGGTGGGTATAAAAGATTCGGCATAGCCGAATATAACACTCTTACTTGTTCGTTTTTATACCCTTCACCTTCGTGAAAGGGTATATATAAGTTTGTCATTCCGTTTGTAATTTCTATAATATAATTTTCCGACCCTATAAAGTATATATATTCTGGATCCTTATAGATTGCGGAGTCGATTATGCCATGTCTGTCTGTCTGTCCGTCTGTCTGTTGAAATCAGTTTTTAGAGGTCCCCAGATATCGACGAGATCCGAATCTTCAATAATTCAGTTAGACATGCTTTCCAGAAGATCGCTATTTAAAATCAGCTTTATCGGTCTTTAAATAACGGAGATATGAGCAAAAATCCGAGACAACCTCTGAAAATTTCATCAAAATAGCCAATTTTTTTCATGCTTTGTTAAAAAAGCAACAAAAACACTGTGAATTGGATAAAGATGTACATGTGCGTGTAGAAATGTATTTGGTTTTATTCAGCTGCGTATTTTTGGTATGTTTGCATGCTGTTCTGTTCTCACTAAGGTGAGTGGGTATAACAAGAACAAGGTGATAAAGCAGTAATATGTTGGCAATATACACAGAAAAAATTATCGGTAGTTTATTTTCAATTAACATGTTTTAATTTTCTTTATTTTTTATTTAAACAAATTTTTATTTGTCTTAATTATCTCGTTTTTTGAAACTGTTTGAAACTAAAGTGTAAAATTTTGATTAAATTTTTAATTAATTCAATTAATTTTTTAATTGATTGAAAAATTTTTTCTGGCCTTCTTTTCCATTTTAGATATTTTTTAAATATTTCATTTTTAATTTTTGTGCTAGCAATATTTATAATTCTTAAATAGTCCATAAAATTTTAGGCATATAATATTCAAGTTTCTTTACAATTTATGAAACACTTTATATGTTAAATTGTGTCAATAAAGTGATATTTTTTGAAAATGCTGAACGCATTGTTAAAGGTCTAGTATTCCTTTAACGTTGTGTGTAATCGATTAATAATTTGATTGTTTGAATCACCATCTTAATTGATTTATAAAAAATTCTCTATCAAACAGTTTAATTTATTTGATTAATAATTTAATAAAAAATCAATTTTATATTTATTAAATATTTAATTTATACAATTAATGAATTAATCAATTTTAAATCTTGTCTCAATTATTGACATTTATTGTTCTGATTAATTCATTATTTGGAAAAAAAATATATATTTTTACTTTTTTACAAATTTGGTAATTGATATCATCATTTTGGTTATAGGTGCAAAACTTACTTGATACAATTATTTTGATAATTAAAACTCATTTTCAGTTTTTTCTGTGTATGTTTGAGGGTGGTAATACAGTTTGGCGGTGGTATTACAGTACAACGGTTAATATTTCTTTCTGCTACAGTTTATATTTGTTTGTGTGTATGTTATGTGTAACATGTGTGCAGAGATACAAAATAAATAAAAACTGTTTTTTTAAAACATACTTCGTCAAGGGTATATAAGATTCGGCTCAGCCGAATATAGAAATATTACTTGTTTAAAATGTACTTCTCATGCCCTTTACCTTTTATCAAGTACTTGACGGCATCCAAATGGTCTCATTTCAGTGCCCTCGACCCTTCTTATTCCTTCCATTATGCCAAGGTAATTTATTTAATCCTAAGCCTAATCCTTAAGCCATTCACAGAGAAGATTGAATGGGAGTCCAAGCCCAACATTAGATTGTTAATGTCAGAAACCTCGAAATGTTTCTTATAAGTTATCGAGTGCCTATCTCATTGAGAGAAGGACACATTAGATTGGCCCTTGTACATGGTTTCTATTTTCAGAATATAGACATACTACAAAAACAGGGCCCAAATTAGGTCATATGATTTCTGATTCCCGCCAATTGTCTTAATTTTTGTAAAGTAACTCCTTAACCTACAGTTGTAAACTCCTTTGAGCAACTAATGTCTGCGCAAAATTATCCAAATACCCATTTAAGTGCTCCATAGTGTGCCTAATCAAACAAGTATTTCTTTAGATGTAGATTTGATTAAAGTATTTGAAATTTCATGATCAAGTCATCGTTTATATTTTATTGTCGTTATTTTTTTATTTATTTATTTGTTATAAATAATTGTGTCTGTGCAATAACTTTTTTTTAATCAGTTTTTATTTTATATGTTTGTTTTTGTTAACTTTCCTTTAATACTTGTTTATTTACATTTTACTACATATGTGTGTGTGTGTGTATGTCTAAAAATTGCACTAAATTTATGTAAATTATATGCAAACACATACAGTTGCATATTTGTAAATTTCATTGTCTGAGTGAGTGAATTTTGTATATATGTGTATGTGTGTGTGTGTTCAGTAGACAATGATAAAAAGGTGTTAAATGTTATTTATTTGTATTTTTACAAATTCATACTTGATCGTCTCGTATCTCTTGTATTCACTTAACTGGAATAAATTTAACTATTATTGCGTTTTGTGTTGTTGATGTGCTGTTCACACTGTATAGCATTTTGATGCCCTACGCTATTGTATAATTTGTCTGTTTTATATGTAACGCCTAGCAGCTTTTCTTTTTTAATCTACTTGTTTTACTATATCATCTAGATCTGTTCTTATTTGGATAAATGTATATCTTTTACAAAGTTATCTTTAAAGAAGTCCTCTAGTTTAAAACTTACTTAATGTAGATGTAGTGTATTATGTAGTCGGGTGTGTCCGTTACTTACACTTTTTCAGACGTTTGATAAGGTTTTTGTTAAATGTAAATTTGATTGTGTTTTTCAGTTTATTTTGTATTTCATTCGCTGCGTGTTTTTGTATTTTTTGTTAGAAGTTTTATTTTTAAAATTATACTTTTTGTTAAAGTATTTCAGTTTTAATTCACATTTAACTGGTTTTAGCCGAGAACTCATTATGTGTGTAAGTGGTAATAGATATGAAAGTTTAGACCTTTTTAATTTAATTTTTTTTATTTAAAAAATAATTAGCCCAAAAAGAATGATAATGTCATACCATGGGCTTTGTTCCGATAAGTGGTTGTATGATATCGATCAAGGTGATCATTTAACAACCTTCTTTTCAGTTGGTGATTAAGTCCTCGTTTTTTTGATTTAACTATTCCTGGTAGACTAAAGTTGCTGCCGATACAGTGGTTATTATTCTTGGTACTTTGGTCCAAAAGCCAATTTTCATGAAGTCAGCTTTTGTTTAGTTGATGATTCTAAGTTGCCTGAAAAAGATAAAAATTCTATGGACACCATCATAGGTATTTTGGAGTTTTGGTCGGTACCTATCACAGGGAGAGTATCCTCTTTCCTGTAAAATACATCCTATTTCTTCATGACCAGATTAACTATCCTTTTATATAGACAGTGGTCTTTGTGAGAAGAGGTATATTCTGTTTCATCTTAGTGTGGTGCCGGACTTTTTGAAACATGGTAATTAGAACTGGCTATGTCCTTCATAGGCGTCTGAAGAAGAATTAGGGATATCCTTTTTGACTGTCTCAAACATGTGTTCCATAACAGCAACGTACACCATTTTAGATTTTACCAAGATAGTCGGACTTTTTTGAGAAAAATCCAGTGAATATTTAAGCCTTTGGGACTTATTCCATAGACAGACTTAATCCAAAGACAGTTCAATTGGTCCTAAACGTGCAGTTTGTAATTTTTTCATTGTTTAGGGCTTGGAACATGTTTCCAAATATTTCTTATCCACCCTTTGCTTTTGAAAATAAAAACAGTTCATTCGGTCTTAAACGTGCAGTTAAAGAATTGAAATTTTATTAACCCCTTTTTGATCTCTACAAATTTTATTATAACTGTCATTTGTCGACGGTCCTCATTTCATTTGGGAGATTGGATGGAAGGACAGCTAGCCTGTTTCGTTTTAAGTTTAGTTGTCTGAATGTTTTTAGAAGACTGTGGCTTTTTTGGTGATGATTCATCAAATCTGCTTTTTTTCCTTTGAATATGAATGCTTCGTAACTAAGTACGAACTGCTTATCAGTTTTTGGCTTAATTTTCAAGCCCCATCGACGCTTATGTCATTCTCAATGTAAAGCATGAAGCGTTTACACGCAACTCCACATAGTTTAGGCCCTGGGTCCTTAATTTCGGCTTGTATCTGTTTGTAAATTCGACGTTGATGCTTTCTGTTCATCCGTTTGGACGTTAGATTCGATTAAAGACTTAATAAATAAATCTATATACGCCAAAGCTTCTTTAATGTCTATAGGACCAGTTGGTTCCGAGGAGTCATGATCGGTGGTATATACATAGGTCTATAGGGGCATCGAATTTTGATTTTTTTATATTGTTCACAGTATCCATAGCATATGTCATGTCATCGTAGCAGCTGGTTCCAAGGAGTCATGATCAATGATTTTTACGTCCATGGTGACTTCTTGTGTCTTGATTTTTAATATTGTCTAAAGTATTTATAGATGTTATATTCTGATATAACAGAGCACCTTACTATAGATGATTAACAAATACAACCGAACAATACTAGGGTCCGGAGGCCACCGTTATAATACAATCTGACTTAGTGTCTGACGCTGGATACTGGGTTGGAATTCCTTTGTTTGGTGTCTTCTACGGTATATTAGAAACACGGAATTTTGAGTTTTCTGGGATTCACTGAAAACCCGGTTCGTTTTGGAGTATAGTATGATCGAAATCCTTAGCTGTAGTAAAAGGCAGATATCGCTTAAAGCACCCTTCTAATGCATCCTTCTTTTTCAACTCTAAACAGAGGGAAAAAACAGTAGAAAAGTACCGAAATTGATACAGTCCGTTGTCAACAGTGAGCTTAACATGTTTGGTACTTTGTATTTAGCCAACAGATGTGTATAATATTAAGAATTCGACAACGAATTGTTGCAATTTTGACAACGTTGCGTTGTCGGACAACATAGTGTTTTCGTACGTACATACGTATATACTTTGACAACGCTTGTTATTAAAAATTAAAAACAATTTGTTGTCAATTTGTTACCCGGCGTGTGTAATTTAAAACTGTATTTTATTTTATGATCGCAATCATCACATGTATTTAAAGACCAATATCGTCACCTCTGTAGTAGTTTTTGCCTCATGATTGCAAGAATGACGCGGTGAGATCAATTGGCGGTTAGATGAAATCTTTCTGCCGGCTCTGATTAAGTTTTAGGGAAACTTTCCATGTCCATTTGGCTCTTAGCTTATAAAGGATGCGAATTGCTTTATTTTAAAATTCTTCCAAATGTTTTAAATTATTAATTAAAAACTTCTAACGTTCTTAATTTTGTTTAGCTCAACATTCCAGATTTGTATAATTTTAGATTTAGATTTTAGATTCAAGGTCTATTCCATACACTCCTAGTTTTTTTTAAGACCTTCAAAGGTTTCCACGTGTTAAGAATATGTGTTAGTTAGAAATTAACGAACTTCCTGGTAATTTTTTTTGCCGTCAATGAATTTGTACTAATAAATAATTATACATTTTTATTATCATTTTAATTGTTTTAATTTTTTTCAGCTTGATAGTCATTAAATATAAACACATATAAATTGTTTAAAATTATTAACATTTTTTTAGCTGTTTATATAAAATAATCTTTATAATCTAATAATGTTTAAATTTGGTTTCTTTATTTTCAGGTAAGTTTTAATTAAAACTGAAGTATACTTTTTGTAAGTATGAAGAAAGTGTTAATTGAATTGATGAAAGTAGTTTTTAAAGGTGATTTGCAACTAATAAAGAACTAAGCTATTATTTTTATTTTACAATGTTGCATTTTATCAATAATTATGCAAACAAAAAAACCAAACATAAAAAACTGACAGTTAAAATTGTCTAATGTCAAAAAATGTCAATAAATACATTAAGGGCAAGATAAAAACAAAATTTAATCGCTATTTTTGAAGTCAAATTTATTTTTGAAAAAAGTGTTGCAAAACACTAAAACTTAAATTGCCAAGATAAGAGTCAATAATATTAATACATTTATGTAAGCAAATTTTATCAAATAATAGTCATAAAAATTTGAAAAAGACCATAATAACATTGGAACGCTTATCGCTAATACACGCCCGTGCGTGTTTTCATTTTAAAGGTGTCTGGTTATTAAAGTTCTTCTAATGCATTTATCGTTTGTTATTAAAGTTGTTTTCGATTTATTTCTTTAGCGAATAATATATTTTTGTTTTGGCTATAAAATGTGTTTTTTTTTCTTAAATTGATGACGACTGTCAACAAAATACATTATTTTTATTTATGTCATTTTTTCTCATTTGGTTTTATAAAATCTCTCTTAAACTAGAAATAAAACGCATAAATTTGAAATTAAAAAAAAAAATGGATTATTTATTTGTTGTTTTTATACTCTACACCACTTTAGTGGGAAGGGTATATTGGGTTTGTGCTGATGTTTGCAACGCACAATAATATTGGTTCTATAACCACCTTAAAGTATACCAATCGGCTCAGAATCAATTCCTGTGTGGATTTAGCTATGTCCGTCCGTCTATCCGTCTGTCCGTCCATGTAAACATTTTAATCAAACTACAGGTCGCAATTTTGAAGATAATTCAATGAAATTTGGTATATGATATTGTCTCAGGGATGATGCCTATTGAAAATGGTTAAGATCGGTCCATTATTTCACCTAGCCCCCATACAAGTGAACCCCTCAATAGGGCTTGTAAACCTTGTAATCAAACTACAGTCGGAATTTTGGAGATAATTCAATGAAATTTGGCACATGATATTTTATGGTATCGTAGACGAAACCTGTTGAAAATAGTTTACATCGGTCCATTATTTCACATAGCCCCCATACAACTGAACCCGTCGAATAGGGCTTTTAAGTTCACAATTATATTTAATATACTCATATCTCGACAAAAAGCTGCAAAAACCAAGTTCTATACTAGACTTAAACTCCATAATAATAGGTCCTCATCTGACCCTAGCCCCTATGAAAAGCCCCCCTTCAAAATTTCCACAATTCTATTCAACAATAAACGGCTTAAGTATGTATATCTGAGGCAAGGTACAATCCAACTTAAATGCTTTATTATGGCAACTAAATCACATAATATTTTTGTAAAAAGTGTAGGGTATTATATGATCGGCCTCGCCCGACTATAATTCCTTACTTGTTTTTTTTAATAATTTAAAACTGCACATAAAAATTCCCTCTTAAAACACGTACACATCTGTCTGCTACCGTTTGTGGTGTGAATTTTAAACAAAAATTGTCGCTTTATTTTGAAATTTGTATTAAAATAGAGTTTACATTTTTTTTTGGAAAATTTAAATGTTTTAAGTGTTTTAAAAAAATGTAATAAAATTTTTTAATTGATCAATTGCCGGTAATTTTTTTTTAAAAATTTCATACAATTGCAGAATGTTTAAGTAAGAAATAACTAGTGTAGAGGTTTAATATATCATTAAAATTCTTTTAATATGGTTTAAAAGCAGACACATACGAATTGGTTCTTCATTGTTTTTGTTTAGATCATTCTACAGTTCTGATCATCATCTTGCCTATATACAAGTCTATATTAGTCTTGACTAATGTCTAATCTATAGCCTTGACAATAATTGATCAATGTATATTTTGATTTGACTATAGTTTAGTCTATAGTCTAGACTTTGCTATAAACTATACATCGATCTATAATCTTTTATAGATCAGTTTACAGTCTGGACTGTAGATCTGTCTATAGTCTTTAGCATAAATCTGTCTCTAGTATAGACACTGACAATTGACCAGTCTACAGTTTGGTTTGACTATTGGTAAGTCTATAAACTATAGATCAGTCTATATTATTGCCAATAGATCAGTCGATAGACTATATACAACTGTATATAGTCTGACTAAAGATTAGTCTGTATATATCGATCTATAATCTTGACTACAGATCAGTCCATATTATTGAAAATAGATCAATTGATAAACTATATACATCTGTAGATAGTCTGACAAAAAATTAGTTTGTATTTTGTATAAAGATCATTTTATAAACTTGACTATAAACCTTGACCATAGATCAGTCTATATACTTGACTATAAATCAATTTATATTCTTACATATATCGGTTTTTATTATTGACTTTAGATAACATTTCAAGACTATAACTCATTCTATTGTCAAGAATAATTATAAGCTATAGTCGAGACCGTCCGAGATCAGTCTTAGATCAGTCTATCGTATAGACTATATATCATTCTATAGTCAATACTGTAGATCACATAATAATCGAGAATATTGATAAGTTTATAGATCAATATGTATATACTTAACTATAAATTAATATTCTTACTTATAAATCGCTTTCTATTTTTGACTTTAGATCAAAATTCGACTATATTGTTGACTATACATTCATAACTATGTATCAGTCTATATTAATACCCATATATTGACTATAAACTAAAGATCATAGTCGATAGTCAACATCATTTTATAGTCCAGACTATAGATCAGTCTATTGTATAGACTATATATCATTCTATAGATCTCACAATAGTCCAGAATATAGATAAGTCTATAGCTTTATATTCTTGACAATAGCTCAGTCTTGATATCTACATATATCAGTCTAAATTCTTGGCTATACAGTAATCTGTATTATAGATCTGTCTTAATAAGTCTATAGTCTAGACTAAAGATAAAGACTTATCTATAATCTTTACTATAGATAAATCCATGGTATTAAATAGATCAAGACTATAGATCAATTAATAGCGACTCTATAGATCAGTCTATACTAATGTTCCGTTAAATTCAAATCTGTAGATCAGTCTTTAGTCAAAGTTTTATATCAGTCGATTGTCACGACCAGACTTTCCCGGGGACATGTTAACTTGGCGAGACCTCCGCCTGGGTGTTATTGCAATCCCGGGGTATAAAGAGGTGGTCAATACCACCAATCTGACCGGGATTGAAAAATTGGTTACGGTCTACTGCTTGGCTTAGTCCTTGCATAGATTGACAGAGGTCAGACCAGAGCACCGCATAATCTGGTACTACGGGTGGCCAGTTGCCCGTAGGACTAAGTCATGGCTGATCAGTTGGTTGAGGTTCCTTCAGGATACACGTAGTGGCTGTGGTTTAAACCCAAATTCGCGGGGAGAGTAAGTGGCGGTTAAAAGACTGATGCATGATAATAGTCAATATTTCGGGATAAGTTCGGTGCTGTTGCCGAAAAAAACAGAGACCCCGCAGTCGAGTGACTGCGAGTGAAATGAGTTGGTATTAATTGTATATGGTACGGGATGAATGTGAGGTTCGGCGGGCCCCACCCATCCGTCTACCTAATGAATGTGTCGTATGTTTTTCCCTTATGAATGTGTCGTATAAATGAGATGTGTACTGGGTTGAATGATGATGCAAGGTTCATATACATTTGATACCATTGAATTTTCCTTCCTTGTCCAGATATGTTCAGCGTTTACTTTAGTCATATCAGAATTACCACAGTGTGTCCCTGTGAGTAAGAACAAAGTCTACGGCTTATTGATGATCGTACTTCGGTCTACCGGTTACGTCTTTAGGTGCTGTTGCCGAATCAACAGAGGCCATCCAATAGTCTAGAGATTAGATAGCTGGAGTACTCAAGGAAAGTACTTGTGCATGGACCGGTCAGAACCAATGTACCAAAATTGCCAAAGACAAAAATTGAAAAAGACAACCGTGGGATAAGGCCGTCAAGGCAGGTGCTCACGTTAAACTCTCGACATTCCTGTCACGGACAGACATCAGTATATTGTCAATGCTATAGATCAGTCTAATGCACAAGATGTGAAGACCAGAGATACAAGCCGAAACCGCTCAAATCGGCAGCGGCGGCCGCCGGTAATATTTTGCAAGCAGCGACGCCTCTGACTTCTTTCGGCTCAAAAAGCTTAAACGTAGCCGTTTAAGGAAAGGAGTTGCCACTATTTTAAATTCTTGTTGCAAATTGAAAAGATTTGCCACACAATATTGTGCTAATATTAAAATAGTGAAAACTACTATAAATGTTCATTTTCTGCAGAAAAAACTTATATAGAGAAAGGTTTATATATAACAGACTATTATACAGAGATTTTTTCAATATAATAAACCCTTATAAAGGCAATTTCGGCAGAAAAAGTTAAATGCAGCCGACAATTTAGCCGCCGCCGCCGCCGACCGAACATGGTTGTGCCGCCGCAGCCGATCATTTTGCATCGGCTTGTATCTCTGGTCAAGACTATAGATCAGTCATGAATCTGCTTTTTTAACCAGTCTAATTAATAATAATGCAACAATTTTGTAAAATATTTTTTTTATTCAGTATCTTTATATTCTACATTTATTTATAAATTAAAAAAAAACATAATTGCCGAGATCAATGTATTGAAAATATTTTCCATCTTTGTTTTAATTTGCTTATACAGTTGTTCCAAATAAATTTACGTCAATTGTTTAAAATTGTACATAAATGCTCCTAAAAATATAAACATTTTAAAATTAATTAACTAAAAATTTCTATAATAAAATTAAAACAAAAAAACCATTTCAATAACAACCCATTTGTATAAATTATATTTTTGGCAACATTTACTTCCTTTTCCAAGAGGTATTTAATATGTATATAATATTTACCTATAAATTCAAATTAAAATGGCAATGAACTTGCAGAATAAAACTTAAATAAACCATTTCCTTAGATGAATAGGGGGCTGGAAAGGGGGCTTTTTAATACATTTTGAATATGTTCGCTCGTATTTGTATAGAAACTTATTGAAATAATTTAAAGTTAATTTTTAGTCTTAATACAATTTAATGCAAATAATTGCTGATATGTTTATTTTCATATAAATTATTTTAATAATACTTAAGTATTACATGTATGTAACTATTAATGTTGTTAAATAAACAAAATAACCCTGAAATTATACAATAACCGCATTAAAACAAACAAAAACAAAAGTTCACAAACGTATTTTAAGATTTTTCCCACTGGCATAATAATAAAAATCATGAAATATTTTTGTTTTAATAGATACAAAAAAAAAAAAAAACAACAACAACAATAAAACAGAAAAATAACAATAATTAACACAACATCAAACTGAATACATGAATGAATTACAATTCACGATTTTATATTCCGATACATTTTTGTCATATAGAGAAAAGAGTGAATGCGTGCCACAAATTAAAATGTGAAAAAAATTACAAAAATATGTAGATAAATATTCATTTATAAAATATAACACCATGCTACAGAAATGTAATAGCACTGGCGAAAGTTTTATTGATTTCAGTTTTTGACCCTCATTATTGATCATTCTTAAAGATTGGTAACGTTCTCTCTTAAAATTGAAGAATTCCACAAAAAGTTCTTCAGAACTATGTTGTCTGTCGTCATTTGTAAAAATTTGACCTAAAATGTTACCTGATATACTGACTCTTCTCTGTAATAGTTGTTCTCGGCTAAACTTTTCGTTATAAAAGTTATATCGTTGATTAAATAAAAAAGTTTCCTTTATTAACTGTAAATTTAAAAGCTTTTCTCATTTAATTTTTATATAAAAAAATATTTACTAACGAAAACTTTCAAGAAATTTTCTAACAAAAACGTTTCTATAGAAAGTTTCTCTAACGAAAGTTTGTTTTTTTCATACGAAAAAATTCTATATAATAGTTCTAACACAGTTTTAGTTCAGTTCTAGTTCAGTTTTGGCTCAGTTCTAGTTTAGTTCTAGTTTAGTTCTAGTTTAGTTCTAGTTCAGTTCTAGTTCAGTTCCAGTTCAGTTCTAGTTCTAGTTCAGTTCTAGTTCAGTTCTAGTTCAGTTCTAGTTCAGTTCTAGTTCAGTTCTAGTTCAGTTCTAGTTCAGTTCTAGTTCAGTTCTAGTTCAGTTCTAGTTCAGTTCTAGTTCAGTTCTAGTTCAGTTCTAGTTCAGTTCTAGTTCAGTTCTATTTCAGTTCCAGTTCAGTTCTAGTTCAGTTCTAGTTCAGTTCTAGTTCAGTTTTAGTTCAGTTCTAGTTTAGTTCTAGTTTAGTTCTAGTTTAGTTCTAGTTCAGTTCTAGTTCAGTTCTAGTTCAGTTCTATTTTAGCTCCAGTTCAATTCTAGTCAGTTCTAGTTTAGTTCTAGTTCAGTTCTATTTCAGTTCTAGTTCAGTTCTAGTTCAGTTCTAGTTCAGTTCTAGTTTAGTTCTAGTTCAGTTCTAGTTCAGTTCTAGTTCAGTTCTAGTTCAGTTCTAGTTCAGTTCTAGTTCAGTTCTAGTTCAGTTCTAGTTTAGTTCTAGTTCTGTTCTAGATAAGTTCTATCATGACATATTTTTGTTATTTTTTAATTTATTTTGAAGCACAATGTAGAAATGTAGAGAATTAAGTATGACAGGGTCCTAGAGAATGTACAGGGTTCTAAAGAACCAATTATGTTTTCAGTAAAGTTTGACAACAAATTCTCTGGTTTTAAGCGTTGAATATCCCAAAAAAATTAAGTTTTTAAAATACTTCTATGTAATAAGAACGATATGTAGTAAGTAGTAGTAGTCATTGAAAAGTATCTTAATAAGAAAGTGGTTAAAATTGCAAGTTATTTCCAAGTTTTTGCTGGGTAATTATTTTTACTATTAATATATTTATATTGCTAAAGTATATTGTTAAAAAAACTTCATTACACACCCTGTATAAATCTCTTACCAGATAAACTCATTTGTGTATTGACCTTTTTCGCAACGAACAGATAATAAACAACGACACAAATTAAGTGAAATAATTTTGTCACTACAAACTTTAGAGTGCATAAAAGGACACTTCAAGTGATGATGCACTTATGAAAATTTATATATTTTCATATAAAATAAAATATAAATAAATTGGAAAAAAATTATAAACTTGCCACGACATAAAATTGCCATTAATTGTTTAAGAGCATATCGTGTAGGCAAGGAGGAGAGGGCGTTATGATCCCACATCTATACAGTGAGGCATAAATTGAAATTAAATTATTATCAAGAGATATACACAGTTTAATTGCATTATAATCGGGATGTGAAGGCATATGAATGTTCAGTATCGTTATGGATGTGGTAGGGCATGTGGCTGCGTATAAAAATCATTTGTAACTATAAATTAAATGATTAAGATGTCATTTATTTATTTTTTATATAAAATATCATTACTGGTAAAATGGAAATATATAAACATTTATATATTGAAAATTTACTTTAATTTAAATGTGGTTTACAGAGTACAGATGGGTCAGCAGTAATTTACTTGTTACTTAAGTTAAGGATTGTTCTTTGCATTACATTTAGTTTACTTTTATTAAAGTAAGAATTTTTTGCATACTGCACAAATAACATCCTTTTTCATTTAATTTTTTTTGTAAAATTTTATTCATGCAAAAATAAAACTTTTTCATTTTAATTTATAACGCAACCAAAAACAATAAATAGCGACAACTTTTAAATGCTTTTAAATAATTTTGAATATTTCTATACATGAACACTACACACTACATACACAAATATTTATATCATTTCGTATTAGAATAGGAACTAAAAATAATGATTTTAATTTCCGTTATTCTAAATCTTGCAACCAGCAAAAACAAAAAAAAAATGAATGAAAAATAAAACCACAGAACTCTATTATTGGTTCAAATTTACCCTAAAGGCTTTAAAGAACTTTCACCAAATGTAAACTAGTTACAACACTACATATTCATAGGCTACTTGTAACGATTGCTATCACTTTGCTTACTTGTCATGCTATATTTATGTAAACTGTATTAGTCTATTTAATAGCTACAAGTAGTGCATAAGCTCTCAAAGTTAAATTTAAATGTTAAAAATTATTTTAAAACACTACTTATCCTGTGTACTGCAAGGTTTTTTTTAACGTTATGTGTGTTTTTCATTTGTATGGGGTTTTAAATAGATTTTTAAAATTTTAAATTGTTTAAATTTTTCTCTGTAAATGTTCATTAACTAAGCTTCGCATATGACACATATTTTTAATCTAATATATTACATATTTGATTTTTTTAATTCAATTCACTTATTGCAAATCGACTCCAAATGTTAATCATGAATTATCTATCTAAATGTTCAAAATTGGGCACATCGAAATTTTGTTTAATAAAACTGAACTTCAACCAGTATGATTTCTATATTCGGCTGAGCCGAATCTTATATACCTTTCACCAAGTATGTTTTAAAAAGCAGTTTTTTTAATTTTGTATCTCTGCGCACATGTCACACATAACAAATATAAACTGTAGCAGAAAGAAATATTAACCGTTGTACTGTACTACCACCGTCAAACTGTATTACCACCCCAAATATGAGCTGTATTACCAACATATTACTGCTTTATCTCCTTGTTTTTTTATGCTTTTATTTATAATTTGTTGAGGAAATTTTCAGAGGTAGTCTCAGATTTTTACCCATATCTCAGTTATTTATGGACCGATTTTGCTGATTTTCAATAGGAAACTTCTCGAAAGTATTTCTGACAGAATTATTGAAGATTTGGATCTCGAGGATATCTGGAGTCTTCAGAAAATTGATTTCAACAGCCAGACAGACAGACGGACATGGCTTAATCGGGTCGGAAAATTATATTATAGAAATTACAAACGGAATGACAAACTCTTCTCACGAAGGTGAAGGGTATAAAAACGATAGGAGCTATCGGTCGGAACGACTGAGATGATTGCAGTCGATTTGGGTTTTCTATAAGAAATATATAAAAATATAAAATAAGCCCTTCATGAGTTTCTCTAAATTCCTTTCCTGCCTTTGACCGAAAACACATTTAAGTCCTTGTGGATGTTCTAAACTGGAAATAAACCATGTTTAACTTAAAAAAAAAACGTAATTACTTTCTTCGTTATATTTACGTAAATTTCGTGATAATGCGAAATATTATTTTATCAAATTCTTTTATAATTAAACAAAAGTATGAAAACCTTTTGTAACAACGTAATACGTAAATTTCTTATATGTTACGAAACAATTCCTATAATATACGACATTTTTTAATATACATATATTGTACAAGAATTATTTTCATTATATATACCCAATTTGTTCTTCAAGATGGAGAAACTTTACAAAACTTTCTGCACCTAAAGTAGGAGTAGATTCGAGCAAAACGTTGATGAAAAATGCGATGTGGTTAGAGGTTATCTCAATGAAATACATTAGTTCTTACTTACGAGCTATCTTGAACTATGACCTTCGAGGTTAAAAGTTACACATTCTACCACCTGGAAAAAGAGAAGTAAAACTTAATCTTGGCGTCACGGTCGACAGAGCATAAAGTCCGACTATACACCATTGCAAATGTACTTATTCAGCTTATGTCACTGCAATCAAGCTCAAATTAGGAAGTAGAAACAAGGATCTTGAAACGCCAGTTGGTTGTATATTGATAGTTAGTAGTAGTTAACTCTCAATGTGGAACTTATAATAAAATAATTGTGAACTTATTTAAATCGGAGCAATATTTAAACTAGTAGCTAATCCAAAATCAATTTTATATTCATATAACTTACAAAACCAACAAAAATATCTTTTTAATTTTTTATTTGAATATTTTTTTAAAAAGTTAAGTTTAAAGCATTTTACTGTTGCTTTAATAACAATGGCGTTTTCCCCTGATAATTGGAATGTGAGAAAAAAATATATAAAGATATTGCTATTAATTCCTTTAGTTTGTTGAAGAAAGAAAAAGAGAAAATCTGTGAAGAAAAAACTTTTTTTCATTGTAATTTTTAATTTTTGTCTTTTCATACCGTGCACTTCCATTATGGAGAAGGTATTATAAGTTTAAGCTTATGTTTGTAACTCATAAAAAACTGTTTTAACTCGAATGTTCAACTGTTGCAAACATATTAATATTAGCTATTAACACATAAATATATGATTGCAGTAATCATTTTAATGATATATTTAACATAATGTGATTGAGACAACTAAAATAATTACAGTGACTGTTGTCACTATAATGGAAATGTCAGATTCATAATCGTTTAAAAATTGTCAAAAGCTTTCAAACATAGACCAACTCATACAACAACAAGTACAGTATGATTCTTGACATTTCTGAATTCGTAGAAATAATAATTTAATTATTGTCTTAACTATATTTAATCATATGTTTTCTCTGCATGCAGTGTGTATATAAATATTATGAGTTTAACTTCCACTTCTTTATAAAGAATATTTTTTAAATAAAATTTTAAAAAGTTTTCTTTCAATTTGTTCTTCTACATAAAAAGTTTCTTTATTTATTTTTTTTTTTTGTTAAACATAACTAAAAAGAAACTTAAAAAGAGTACAAATTTTAATTCAACAAATAAAAAGAAGAAGAAGTATAATTTCTTAATGAAATCCTGCAGGGTTATTTTATATTATCATGTACGAATTCTGAGAAAGGACTAAAAAAACAAAATAAAACAAAAATAATAAAAATATTGATGGTCTTATTTCAGTGCAAAAATGTCTATTGTTTAACGTATAAAGTAAACAATTGTGGCGCCACCATATGTTGCTAATGAACATCATCAAGTCTATATTGACTGAAAGGGTAAACGCAATGCAATGGCATGGATTGTACTACCATTATGAAAAGTTATTGAACTTTTATTGAATATTGGAAATCCAGCAAAAACTTGGCAATGACTTGCAAATGTAAACATTTACCTATTGATATAACTACTATATATCGTATTGATTACAAAGAAGTACTTAAATAACGTCTTATTAATAATGTGCTATATAAATACTTCCCTATTCTTCCAGCTTCTGTGTAAAGATATAGAAGCTGTACACAGAGCAAAAAGGAAATATACACGCCTGGTACCAAATTGTCACCATAGTGTTTATAATATTTCAATAACATCATGCTAAAATAATAACTTGAAATGAATGTAATGAAAGTTTTCGCTGGGAACATTGGAAAATTATGATGATTGTAGTAAAACTGAAAAAGGGATGATGTATAGTTTGACATTCATTTTGGTAACTATTTTAAGAAAAGTATTTTACTTTATGTTGTTTTTTTTTCCTTTTTTAAGTGTCTGAAAATAAAAATATTAAGAGGGCACGGAAAATAAATATTCATTGTAAACTGAGATCGAGAAAAGCAAATTTTGAGGAGCAATTACAAAAGTTCTTTTGTAATTTTCTTAAATGTTTTAAGATTTCATTTTTATAACCTACAACACTATAATTATATTTTACGTTTTATCGGCTTTTTGCCAATACGGGCCGAGCTGCTAGTGAAGTACTTGCGGAGAAGTTCAGAGGTACCTCGCTTGCGACTGACGGATCCAGGGGTTTGACGCCAGTAGCATTCAGACTAGTCCAACCCGGAACTGGGTGGCAGTAGCACTGGACTTACCGTAGTCTGATGTCTTCGCCGTGTGGGTAGGGTCTTCGGGGAGTATGATGCCCCTTGCCGGATACGCGGGCACGGGTTTTCCTCCATTTTATATATGTTGCCTAGTATAGTTTTTTGCATTGGTATTATCGCAGACCACCAAGACGCCAAATATATGTAACAAACGCTGGAAAAAGACGGACCGTTGGACTTGGGTTTGTTAGACCCGGAACAGACCATCACAATGATGAGGATAGCCTTTGGACAGAAGCAAAACTGATAGCCGCCCCATCGGGCAGAAACAAATGCAACCAGTTGTGGGATGGGAAGTTCTTAGTATGTGATCGCCATGAGCCCCACTGGCATGAGTAGCCCTACCAGCACGGCCTGCATGAGTCATCACACATAAGCCGTACCATCGCCCCCAAATGTAATTGTTAGAACTAAGTTCACATCTACGTTTTCGAGTTTAGAAATGCAAGAATTCATTCCAGATCAGAGAAGTCTGACAACCCCAACGATTGATAACGAATTGTTTCTAGTGCTGGGAAATAACACAGAAGAAGTAATTGTTTCCTCTTCGTTCTTATTCTGACAGCTTCAACTAAAGGGATTATATGGAATACCCATGCGTCTTCCATGATTTCAAAATTTACAATAACCGATAAAGCAGCTCACAGAGGCGTTCTACTGTGACATATTAGAAAGGATGTTTTATGAGTATATAAAAGAGGCCACAGCGTCCTTGCAATCGAGCGAGTATACTCATGATCATGACCAAAGATTTTGAACTAAACTATAAATTGCAGCATAAATGTATTTTTTAATGGCCGATATTGGGGCACCACATACTTGGTCTATGTTCACATATGTTTGACCCCAACGCAAAAATATAAAGCTCCTTTTAAAGAATTAGGTTTTCATCGATGAATTTCTTAAATACATTAGAATTAAAATACAACATAAAAATTTCTTTATGAAAAGTAAATAAATATATTATTGGTGTAAGTTATCATATGATCGGCCCTGTCCGACTATACTATCCTACATGTTCATTTAAAAATCCCTTTTTGTTTACAAAAAGCCAAACCATTATTTTAGCATTTTAATTCATATTTTATTAATATTTGTTTTTTCTTTAATATTTTTTCAAATAAAACATAAAATACTCATGCATATTTTCATTCATTTACATCTAAATTCATGTACATACATACATGTACATAGTCAGGCAGACATATGTGACATATGTCATTCGATTGGTATACACATATGGTTTTATTTATGTTTTTAATATATTTCAATTCTTTATTCATTCGTTCAATGAATCCTTTAGAGAATACGACTACTTTACTTCCGCTTATGGCTTTTGAATTTTTTATGATGTCAATAATAATGTTGTATACTTTTGCACTATATACATACACACATACATTATAGTATACCTGACCCTTAAAAAAATATTTTAAATAAATAGTTCTAATCTAAATCTATTTGAGATATTGCTGTAATGACCCTGCATTGAGCAGTTCAGAAGCATGAGATCATTTATCCTTAAATTATCATCTTAATCTTCTTTTCACAAAGGGATGAAGCAGACCCAGCAAAAATTAAACTAAGTACTTCCAAAAGAATAACATTTATCACCACTTCAAAAGTAGCACTAAATTTATTTTTTTCGTTCTGTGGAAGTAATATTTATTGACTTCCAAAGAAATGTGTGTAATTTATTTATTTATATTAATAGAATTCAAGTCAAACTATTTAACTTCCTAATAACTTCCAAAAAAGGAACATAAACATTACTTCCTGAGAATGACTTCAGATGTAGTGAATTTTGAATCAAATAAAAAGAACATCTTTCCTATGACAAGCTTGTGTTAAAATCATCACTTCTTCAGATCGTTTTCAATACTTCCATTAAGTAAATTCCGCTTATTTTTAACTTCTTTAGAAGTTCTTTTTTTGCTGGGGAGGAACTCGTGATCGTGTTCCTCCCCAGCAAAAAAGTATGAATTACTTTTTTAATTCTTTTTCGTGGCCAAAGTGATCATCTTAACTTTCGGTTTAATTTAAACTTAAATTGGTTAATAAAGAATTAAAAATATTGAATTAATCCCAGAATGGTCTTGATTTGAGTTCGATTTGTAGTTGATTTTAAAATGCAACTTGTTTCATCAAAAAAGTTAAATAAAATAATAGTTTAATTCCTCGTGTACATATAGTGATATCCCTTGCAAAAAATTAGACTTTTTTCTTTAACATTGTAATGTCCTAAATGAAACTCACGCAATCCTTTTATGCATTACATCAGACTTAACCAAAAACGATTTTCTTGGCAATAATATTGGAAGTACCTTATGAAGTACATTTGGGGTATAGAAAAATAGAAATAAATTTACTATGAAATTTTTCTTTCTGTGTAGGTGAACATTAAACCATATAAGTAAAAACTTTTTTTTTAACGCTGCCAATTGAAACACAAAATTTCCATTCTGTATGGGAATGTTAGAATATATTTTCGTTTCATTCATTAAAGTTGTTGCCTTAAAGCGTCAACCCTTATGTGGAGCTTCGTTTTCTATCCGCAGTAAACAAAGGCCTAATTTGGAAAACATACATATTCTGGGTCCTCATTAAATTCTAAGACGATCTAATCATGTCTGTCCGTCCGTCCGTCCGTCCGTCTGTCTGTCTGTCTGTCTGTTTGTTGAAAGCACGATACAGTCCGAATGGAAAGTACTATCGGTCCACGTTTTCGGATAGCCCCCATACAAGTGGCCCAAAGTGATCCAAAATCATCGGTTTATTTTTCCATATTTTGATACTTTTTTATTTATAATAAATTTTTTATTAATCATTCACAAAAGTACTTTTTATCAAAGTCTTAAAAAAGGCCTTTTAAAGGTAAATCTTTCCATTTATCCGCTAGTTTCGTTCATAAAAGTTTTCGTAGTTATGTGAGAGTACGAGAGCTGCAGAAATCAAATGTGTGTACGAATGTTTTTCGAAATTCCAACCTACACTTAATTTTTTTTATTGACGACTTCGTCTTCTGCATGTTTAATCTAGTGAAGCATGGAAGAGAAATAACTTTTTTAACCTTTTTCGTTTTCTTTTTTTTTCGTATTATTTTCCTTTAGTTTTTACCAAATAAACCTTGTAAAATGCATTGACAATCATGTGAATCTTAGCCAAATAGTGTTGTTAATGGTCAATGTATTCCAGATTAACTACAATGTCCATATAAGTTATAATTTGTTTGCCCTTTACTTAACGCGTTGTATTTGTAGTATCTTTTTTGAAAATAAATTTGTTTCCTTCCACGAGAGAAATGAGTTGACTTGAGATAAAAACAAGTTCTATCATTTAGGGTTACCTGTAGCCACCGAGCGTCCAGGTGCCTAGCAGTTTTAACATGTGCTTGTTCTACGAGAAAGTCAATCGTCAGCTCTTAGATTACGAAGAGATAGCAAAAGGCTTAAATTTGTTTTTCAAGTGTCCATTTTCTCCCTTACAAAATGGACAATAAAGTGACGATTGTCTTTACCCTCGTTTACAGAGAGTACATCCTTGACGAAAGACGTAATAGAGCCAACCAGGTGGTTAGACGTAAATGTAAATCACTATCTTTTTCGGATGCATTGACTCTTTGTCCAACTGCTGGGTAGTTGTTGGTGAGATTCCACGTCATCTAGATCTTCTGGGTATACAATCACATACATACATACTTACACACAAATACATACCAAACTGTCAAACAACCACATACCATTGAAATAATATATGTATATATAGATAGGTAGATCTCTGTAATACCTTATTTTTGCGTTAAACACAATAAGACTTTATTAACTAAATATCGTTTCCATACAAAGTTTATATAGCATACTGCAGGGGGTTAGCAATCATTGAACTTATAAATAAACGAATGAATGGATGAATGACATTGGTAAAGAGACATTTTTGTTTTCCTTAAAAAACCTTTTATGTGAAAATAGTAGGAGGTTTAAAAGTATTGTATAATTTCAACATTTTGCGAAAAAAGAAACTACGAAGTTTTCCTGCAAAAAAAATTTTGCCACAAAAAATAGCTTTAAGTTCTTAAAACATCAAACTAAAAGTTGTTTAAAATTAAGCTGCATAATAAAAAGGAATATATTGAGTTGAAAGGTGTACAGAGTTGAAAAAAGGTGGTAGAAAAATACCGAAATTGATACAATCCGTTGTCAAAAATAAGCTTAACATTTAGACAAAGGATGTGTATAAAACATAAATAACATCCAGTTATCATATTGACAACTACCGTTGTAATTTTGACAATGCATTGTTGTCATTTCTATTACGCATTGTGTAATTTCGAGAATGCATCGTTGTGATTCCGACAACGGATAGTTGCCATTTTGACAACGCTAATCCGAATGACATGAATAGAAAAATGCAGCGATATTAGATTTTAATACGTGGTTCATTTCTGTATTATTTTTCGATGGTAAAAGTTACTGCTAGCTAACGGTTTATTGACATCGCCAGGACGTCTGATAACAAAATTATCGACTGATCGTTAGTTGATTAGTGTGAAGGACAGAGCGCTGGAATCGAAAGTTATCTTCTTTATAAACCCATAATACTAGCTCTCTAGTTTATTTTCATTGTTAATGCAATGTCATTTGTCAAGGTTGGAAGATTTTATGGCGCTATAGACATGTCTGTCCATTTGTCTGTTCGTTGTAAACTAGATATGGCCTAAACAGAGGGAGCTGATATATTTATGTAAATAGGCCCTTTCGGAAAATTACTTTAAGGTTTATAACTGACTAAGAAATACAATAAAACCATAATTAAGACAAAATCCAATATACATGATTTTATTAATGAAGTTCATTAGAAGACACATAGTTCAATAAGGGACATATATGACAACATATGGAATCCGTGTAAAAAGAACTGATTTCTTGAGGCTAATTTTATTTTAGAGTAAATAATCGATTTAAACAAAATCTGGATAAGATAAAACTTCCTAATAAGTTATTTCTTTAAAGGTTTTAGCAAGAATAGCTATCTAGCAATTACTTTCAGTTGGAACTAGTTTCCATGGCAATCTATTCTTTGCACCAAAACGACTCTATCTTTAATGAACAACGACCAATGATTGTCAAACAACCAACAGAATAATTTATGTCTGACCAAATACAAATCTTTTGTAAGAAAGCTTTAAAAGAATACTCTCCAAGAGGTAACGTTAACATCACATGAAGACCTAGCTACTCGGGAGTAGTCGGCAACGAAAGTGCGATTGAAAATCTTAAAAGAGAAGGCATTCAACCTGATAAACGCAAAACCATTCAACGCAACAAAAGCTGAATTAAAAATATGGGTGAGTGTATCCCATAAGGACTCTTGGAATAATGAAACTGTGGATATAACCACAAAGATCCTATGGTGGGACCCTTAAGAGAGCTAGACGAGAAAACTCCTCAAATTGAGCAAGTTTGAAATTAGTATGATAGTACGTATTCTGAGTGGATACACAGCACATCTATGCAAAATAAGACCTGCGGATTCAGACGAATTTAGAGCAGTCAGTCAGGACAGTGAAACTCTGGAGCACCTTATTTGCCACTGTCAGGCATCCATCGAAGTTAGAGCCATGTATCTTGGAAGTGATGTTATTCCGAAAATAACAATCTTGATTAACATTAATGGGAAGATTTAGGAAACTGAGTTTCTAAACATTAAAAAATAATACATTCAGTGGCCATTTTTTTTAACAAAATGAGCTTATAACAGGCCCTTTAGTGGCCAAGGTGTATTTTTTCGGACTTTATATATTGTACATCATCTCATCAACTTATGGCTATGCCTATATGGTCGTTAAAGGGTTAAAGGCCAGTACTAACAACTCTCGCTTACATATAACTATTTAAATAAGTACTGACAAATTGGGATTTAACAAGTATGAATGTATAGTCGGGCGTAGCCGACCATATGATACCATACACCAGTCACTATGTATGTTAAAAATGGGGATTATTTAAAAAAATAAAAAGCATTTGGTTTTTTTAACTTTATTTCGGAATATTTTGACTTTTTTTTGGCAAAAAAAGAGATTTTTTTAAGAGGGCTCAAAGGGGAGTAGGGCAAAATATAGCCCTATCCTTAAAAATGTTGGTAGGGGGAGTTAAGTCTTCTTCAGTATTATTTATGTAGAATTTAAAAGTGTTATTAGTGTTTGTAAGTGAATTTTGACCTTTAAGTCATTTTCTGAAGGGGAGTTTGTATGGGGGATAGGGTCAAATGAAGCCCGATCATTACAAAAAACGGTAATGTCATTTAAAGTTTTATAAAACTATGTTTTGTCCACTTTTGTTAACATAATAGATCATTTAAATTATTTATAAGCCAAAAGGCCCTATTTGGGGGGTACGGTTGTATGGGAGCTAGTCGAAATAATGGACAGATTTCAATAGGGATCGTCCTTGGGCCAAATGAAGCGTGTGTGCCAAATTTCATGCAATTATCTTGAAAATTGCGACCTGTACCTTGCGCACAAGGTTTACATGGACAGCCAGCCAGACGGACGATTGGTATACTTACTTTAAGGTGGGTATAGGACGAATATTTTTGTATGTTACAAACATCAGCACAAACCCAATATACCCTCCCCACTAAAGTGGTGTAGGGTATAAAAAGTTGTTTTGTAATGACACTTAAGGCCAGTACTTACAACTCTCGCTTACATATAACTATTTAAATAAGTACTGACAAATTGGGATATAAATAGTTGTTTTGTTATACACACATTAAAAACAGCTATTCTTTAGATTTTCACATTTATTCCTTACGGTTTATTAAATTTATTCAATGACTATATCCAATAAAAACTTTAACTTTGAAAATGTTCTTTAAAAGAAAATATAAAACCACAACTTTAAACGACTTCAACAATCAGTTATTTATTTATATTTTAATAACACACTATTATTTTTTTAACATCCATTTAAATTGCTTTGAGTTTTTGACCGTAAAAACAATTCGTATTAAAGAAAAGTTATAAAAAATTCGTATGAAAACGAAGAAAATACAAAAAAAAAAAAAAAAATAATGTGCAAATTCAACAATTTTGTTTCCACAAATTACACTGATATTAAATCGAGTGTATAAAGAATGAGTGCTTGCTGTTGTTGGTCTAAAAAGTATGTACGATACAACAATTGCCTGGTGTTGTAGCAACAAATATAAGTTGTGGAATTGTATTGATGAATAGATGTGGGTGGCTAAAGGTACTACTAAGTACCCTTCACTCTAGTTACTTGTAGTTTTGTTGAGAAATTTTAAGAGAGTTGGAAACTTTTGAGATTGGTTGAGTTTGAAGAGCTGCTTTAGTAATTTAAACGAATTATAGTTTTAAGTTTATTGAGGCAAATGCTAGATTATATACTAATAAACTATTTGCAAGACAACTTTTGTAAAAGTTTTTTAAGGCACAAAAAGGACATGTTGTTTAAAAATGAATAGTGTGAAATATTTGTATAAAGTCCTGCTCAAATAACACAATATATTTTAACAACAAATGTTACCTACTACATATGCATAAACTAATATTGAAAATTATATTGTAGCGTTATTACAAACGAAAATGTTTATATGTACATGTGTAAACAATTCTGTTGCAGGCAGCTAAAAATACGAACCACAAACGGAAAAAAGGACAATAATATAACCATTGTCTGCTTTTATGCCAAAACAACAACTAAAAAAGTTTTGCATAACGATACAGATGATTTAATTTTAAGTTTGGTTTCATGATTCTAGGGAGACAAAAATAAAACAAATTTTTATTTTCCACTAACATTTTGAAAGGATATTTAAGAGAAAAAATGTACGAAAAGTGAGAAATAAATCTGTAATTTGTAAATAGTACATTTTATTAATAGTTATACAGAACTATCAAAAGTTTGATAAAATCTGACCCAAGAAGAATTAAAACTTAGCACAACCCTAAATTCGAGATTTATGCTAGTTCTAGTGATATTGGTAGAAGAACCTCTATGAAGCCTTAAGACAGCTAAGTAAAGCAAAGTTTATAACTTGTAAAGTAATTTAATCCTTGTGTTAGATCTCAATGAAGAAATTGCCATGAAATTTATGTTTGTATTGGAACCAACACTCATTGGATGACATATTCATTTGGATGTAAATACGAAAGACCAGAGAGGGGAAACAAGGACGTACACGCCTGCCACCAAATTAACATCAAAGTGTTTATAATTTTTCAATAAAATCCGCTGTCAATGTATTTAAGAATGGTTGTCAAATCAACAATAAACAACAACCAAAGTGACAACGCTATGTTGTCAGACAGAACGTTAAGTTGTCGAAATAACACAAAGCGTAATCGAAGTTACAATTATGTGTTTTTGCACTGACAACGATACGTTGTCAAATTTGAACGGTGGTTGTTAAAATAACAAACTTGTTGTTATTTAAATGTTATACACATCCGTTGTCAAAATATTAACAAACATAGCAAGTTCACTTTTAACAACGGATTGTATCAATTTTAGTACTTTTCTATCGGATGTTTCCCTCTGTGTAGATGTTTATTCCATATACATAAGCTCAGTTTGGCTAAAGAACGATTTTTTACTGTAATAAATTGTGCAATCCATTAACAAGAAAACTATAAATGGATTGGTTGATAGTGTCATTGAATCTGTTAGAGTTTTATCTTTTTCTTTCTTTATTTGAATCTAGATTTGAACATTGTCTTTCCAATTAATTACTCAGTACATTACAGTGTTCATCTGTGCAGTTTTATTTAAAAAAATGGAGGATTTATACAATCTTTGAGTAAACAAGAAGACACCGCCTTTCAATGGCTTTAGTGTTACCAAAGTGACAACGCTATGTTGTCAGGCAGCACGTTAAGTTGTCGAAATCGCAACTTTACATTGCGAAATGACACAAAGCGTAATCGAAATGACAACAATGCGTATTTGCACTGACAACGATGTGTTGTCAAAATTACAAAACATACACATCCGTTGACTAAATCTTAACAAAAGTGACGACGCAGTGTTGTAAGACAGAACGTTGCGTTATCACAAAGCATAATAGAAGTGACAACAATTCGTTGTTGCATGTTATACACATCCGTTGTCTAAATATTAACAAACATGGCAAGTTCTCTTTTGACAACGGATTGTATCAATTTCGGTACTGTTTTCTAGCGGTTTTTTTTCTTCTGTGTAGAAGTTTATTCCACATACATGAGCTCATTTCGGCTAAAGAACGAGTTTTTGCTGTAATGCATTATGCGATCCATTGATCAAAGATCTATGAATGGATTGTACACGTTGTTTTTCTATTTCGATCTAGATTCGAACATTGTCTAGTCACTTTATCGAATGGAAAATGTGGTATTATTAAAATGATATGTTAACTTTTGTTACAATATTTTCTTGGAACCTATCAGTAGTAAACCGGCACAAAAAATATCCAAAATATTTTTCAATATCTTAAATAGGTTTAATCACAAATTGTGGAATCGGCAACTAAATTTAACTTACAAATTTAAGAAAGAGTTACACTTGAAAGCTTTTTAATCTCATTTCAAACTTAGTTCAATCTTAATCTTACTTAATCGTTTTTTAATATCGTTTTATGCACTTGTGCTTATATTTGTAATATACACAAATATTCGTCCTATACCCCACTTAAAGTATACCAATCGGCCTAGAATCGATTAAGCTATGTCCGTCCGTCTGGTTGGCTGTCCATGTAAACCTTGTGCGCAAGTTTCAAGATAATTGGATGAAATTTGGCACACACTCTTTTTTTGGCCCATTATGTCGCCTAGCCCCCATACAACCCAACCGTACCCACCGAATAGGGCCTTCGAGCTCATAATTAAGTTAAATGTTATTTTATGTCAACAAAAATCGGTAAAACTTAATTTATAAAACTTTTAATGACATTACCGATTTTTGTAATGATAGGGCTTTATTTGACCTTAGCCCCCATACAAACTCCCTTCAGAAAATGACTTGAAGGTCAAAATTCACTTATAAACACTAAAAACACTTTTAAATTTTACATAAAAAACTTTGAATTAGACGTGAATTCCTCTACCAACATTTATAAGGTTAGGCTCATATTTTATCCTACCTTCCTTTAAAGCCTCTTGTAAAAAATTTATTTTTTTTTTCGCCAAAAAAAGTAAAAATATTCTGGAAAAAAAAGGTAAAAAAGTGATGCAGTTTGTTTTGTATTGAAAATGGGCAATTTCAGTACACGATTTCCACTAGCCCCCATAAAGGTACCCTCAGAAAATGACTTTAACTATCAAAACTGGCTAAAGCAAGCATCTAATTCCTTTAAGGAACCTTATATTTTGGTAAAAATTTAAGAAGAAAGGATCCATAAATGGCCATACCACATCATATAAGGTTCCCTTTAAAAAAAAAAAAAACTTAAACGCCCATTACTGGCTTCAAAATGATGAAATGTATCTACTAGTTTTTATTAGGATCGGTCCATTATTCAGTTTATATTCAACGTAACAGGAATTGTAAAAAATAAAATCGCTGTAGAAACTTTGACGAGGATCGGACCATAATTGACCTTAAAATGGTTTAAAGATTCGGCACAGCCGAATATAACACTTTTAGTTATTATACCTTACACCACTTTAGTGTGGGTCCTACCTTAAGGCATACCAATCAGCTTAGAATCATTTTCGATTTAGCTATTTTCGTCCGTCCATGTAAACCTTGTAATCAAACTAAATGTCATGTACAATGAAATTTTGTACATGATCTTCTAGTGAAGAAGCCTATTGAAAATGGTTATAATCGGTTCATTATATCACCATGACCCCATACAACTGAAGCCCGAAAAGGGCTTGTAAACCTTGTAATAAAAGTACAGGTCACAATTTTGAAGATTATTTAATGAAATTTCGCACATGATCTTCTATTGTTTTAGAGGTTGATAATGGGTAACATCGATCCAATATTTTACCTAACCCCCATACAACTGAACTCCCCGAATAGGGCTTCAAATTAATAATTATATTCTATATAATAGTATCTCGACAAAAAGCTATAAAACCAAGTTCTATACTAACCTTCATGACCCTTAGGAATTTTTTTTGATGATAGAGCCTCGTTTGACCCTAGCAACTATATAAAGTCCCCTTCAAAATATGACCTAAATTAGTTCTCTTACTGCTTGCTTGTGAAATTAAGAGTGTAATAAAGCTCATTGCCGATCAGGGGGTCTAGGCAATGGACTAGTCTACGAACTAGTCTATTTACAATATTTTGTGCCCAACTTGTCAAGTCTATTGATTTAAAATATGACTCGATAAACTTTTAATATGATTCAAAGTCCAAAATTTTACATTATTTAATTTTAGATGAAAGCAGCTTTTAAAGGAGCCATCTAATGTACATACATGTGTAACCTACATATTAGGTTTACAAAAATTAAAAAAAAAAAACTATCGACATAATTTCTCTACCACTAATGATGGCTTTTGAAAAGAATATATGTATATAGTAGGTTATTGCAAAAAACATGTTGTTGCATGAAATGAAAATAAAATTCTATAGAGTCATTCAAAAATAAAAGAAAAAATCAAAAAAAATAATGAAAAATAATTTTCAGAACTTCTTTGTTGTAGATGTAACGATTTATATGAGAAAGTGGGTGAATGACTAGATGACTGACTGAATGTGTTCGAATATTAAAAAGTAATTAAATTCTTGGAAATACAAAACTGACATTATTACGATTACATAGTACATACATCTATACACATTTTAAAACATATACTTATGAAAGTTATTTTGTTATATATTTTTGTTTCTTATATAAAGAATACATTTTGTCATAAATTTGAACAATTGTTGTCATAGATTTTATTATACTATGATTACATTTATGTAATTGCTTTTAAATTATTCATTATAAAATTGATTTTGTTTAAAAATTGTTTTGATTTATGTAGAAATTTGTGGGAAAATAAGTTTCAAAATAATTTGTTATTGTTTTATAAATAGTTATCTACACATTTTGCAATAAATTACATTTTATATCTTCAGCAAAATGTTATTGAAATACTTTATCGAAATTTATGTAAAATGTAAACGGCCTTATTCATAAACATTTACCAATGGGTTATAGAACAAATTTTGATTTATAAACTTTTGATAAAAGTTTAAGAATAAGACACTTAAGAATTTGTACAATTAATTGTCACTTTAAAGGAACAATTTGTATTTTATTTTAATGAATTAAAATAATTAAACAATATTTTATCTTATGACACATTCATTTCCCGCCGAACCTCACATTCATCCCGTATCATATACAATTGATACCAACTCATTTCCAACGCTTAGTCGCACTAGACTGCGGGGTGTCTGTTGTTCTCGGTAACTTATCCCGAAATATTGACTATTATCATGCATCAGTCTTTTAAACGCCAAATCCCCGCGGATTTGGGTTTAAACCACAGCCACTATGTGGATCCCGAAGGAACCTCAACCAACTGACCAGCCAGGACATAGTCCTGCGGGCAACTGGCCATCTATGCAAGGACTAAGCCAAGCAGTAGACTGTAACCAATTTTTCAATCCCGGTCAGATTGGAGGTATTGGCCCCCTCTTTATACCCTGGGTTTGCAATAACACCAAGACGGAGGTCTCGCCAAGGTAACATGCCCCCGGGAGGAAATGGGCTAGGGTCAAATGAAACCCTATAATTTGCATAGAACTTCTTTTGCACCTTTTTGTAGAGATACGATTATATTAAACATAATTTTGAACTTTAAAGCCCTATTCGGTGCGTTCAGTTTTATGGGACCGATGCTTCGTCGCCTGTACCATAGAAGATCATGTGCCAAATTTCATTCAATTATCTTAAAAATTTAGACCTGCAGTTTGATTACAATGTTTACAAGCCCTATTCTGAGGTTCAGTTGTATGGTGCCTAGGTGAAATTGGGGAACGATCTTAACCTTTCGTCTTTGCAACAATAGAATATCATGTACCACATTTTATTGAATTATCTTCAAAATTGTGATCTGTAGATTGATTACAAGACATATATGTCTTTTACAAAATGATTATAAGGCGATTGGTATACTTAAAGCCTTAAAGTATACCCACCTTAAAGTTTAAGGTGGGTATAGGGCCAATATTGTTGTGCGTTACATACATCAGCACATATACTTTTCCCACTATAGGTGTAAAGGAAAGCTACTCCAGATTGAATTGAGTACTGACTATCAGTAACTTTATGGACCAGTGCTTTAAAGTTTTTTGGTACTACTTTACACCCAGAAAAGGGTTAACACACATCCGTGACAGTAGGGTATCCAAATTTATTAATACTTCGAAGCATCGTCGAAATGTGTTTTATCATTCTATCGTTTGAAAAATGGAACTTGTTTTCGATACATGCAAATTTAGACACAACACTCGTCTCTTTTCAACAGATATCGCGTACGATGTTAGCAGATTTAAACCAAATATTAACAAACACTACTCGCTTTATCCTTCCACCTATAATCTGGCGAAATTATAATCCCTCCTAAGTGCTGGTCCAAAAAAAGGACTATGGATTAATCTAAAGTAGAGTTTAAGTTTTATTGGTCAGTTTATGGACTAGGCTACGAAATATTCATTCGACTAATCTATTTGTCGATTGTTATCTTTATTGTAATCTTAATCTAATCTATAAAATATTAATTTATGAATTAGTCTACTGGCATGATTCTATTCACTAAAGTACATATAGAGAAGTTAATAATAATAAGTTTGTATAGGATACCTTTCGTCCATCACCTTTCAATATAGCACACAGAAAACAACATCCTACACATTCATTCTATATATACGGAATCGCAAGAACCGTTTACTCTTTAATGCCGCCTGTATTATATATAATTAACATCAACCTATTTCTAACGATTAAAGCCGTGATACACTGTTATCAGATCTTACAACGTTGTCAGTAAAATGTTCAGAAAATGGCCAATAATTGTATGAACTTACAATCTTCCTTTTGCAGCGTTGTCAGAAAAAGCATTATCGAAAATAATGCAAGACAAAATTTGTAAGGTGACAGTATTATTAGACATTTTCTGCGCATTTTACTGCCAACGTTGTAAGATATAACAACCGTGTGTACATAGCATTAGTTTCACTGTCACTCCTTAGTGGGGTATCTGTTGTCAATTTCAACACCGGACTTGTCCTGAAATATAGACTTTACCATCAGTATTTTCACCGTAACTAACTCTTTCCGCGAATTTGGTTTTAACACAGCGAATCCTGAAGGAACATCCATCAACTGACCAACCAGGACATAGTGCTGCGGACAACTAGCTACCCGTAGTATCAGATTATGTGATTCTCTGGTTCGACCCCATGTCAAAACATTTCAAAAAATATCCTAAGAGTGAAGTGAGATCACCAGTTTTTAGCCCCGACAGGCTAGAGATACTAGCAGCACTTCTTTTTCCATGAATTGCAATATCAACATGAATGGGCTTTTATCAAGACAAACTGCCTCTTGGGGGAACTAGTCCAAAGTCTAAATTATAAAATTCTAATGACTAGGTTAGGTTAGATTGATATGTAGATGTACATATATAACATCATAACCAAAGTAATGGACCTAAACCGCTATCGGGTCCGTTGTGTGCTCTTCTTTATAATAAATGTAGTTGTGAATAAAATTTAAAAGTATTCTAGGGAAGTATTAGCGTTCTCGACCTATGGTCATAACATTAAATATCTTGTGGTTCTATGCGCCGATTTATTATTCGGCCGATGAATTGAGTCGACAATTCATCGGCCGCCGATATTTTCTATAATAAGGCGTCGCCGACCAAAAATGGTTGCGCCGCCGCTGATCATTTTTCATCGGCTTGTATCTCTGGTTTGCATTTGTCAGGCTAGTATCCCTGAGTTCCCTTATCTTTGAAAGAAGTGGGGTACAAGGGGGATCATGCGCCAAAGGGGCACATCTGTCAATGCGAATAACCGAGTAATCGATTTTGTTTTCGTTTATCAATTATCTATTATACCTGAAAATTTGAAACATTAACATGAGGCAGACATGACTAATTATTTTTCAAAGGGCTGTGAAAATATTTCACTGTGTGAACTTTTTGTGCTAACTTTTTTAGTTTCTGTGATAGAAAAAATATATTGGTCGGTATTTAAACGTGAATAATAGTGAATAATAAGACATAATAATATTTTCGATAACATAATTTGAAGCCCGAAAAAATTGAAACTAAACCCCAGAACTGCCCGTGGGGCGCATGCGCCAAATATATGTAATGCTTGTGATGTAGAACAAAATTTGGTTAAAATATAGAAAAAATCAGTAGTAATTTGTTTTAATTTTTTTTTTTAAGTTTTGTGAAATAAACAATAAATATCTGGTTTATTATACTTTGTTTAATGAATTAAAGTATAAAACAGCAAAATAAGTTTTTATTTTTGTAGTTTTTTATTTTATTTTACTAATGACAAATCTGCCCCATCCCCTTGGCGCATTTACTCCATGGATGGGGCGGTATCGCCGTTTTTGGTCAGTGTGTTAAAGTTAAAAAAATATATACATGAGGATGACATGGAAAAGATTGAAAGGAATAAAATTAAAGCCAACATATCTAAGTATCCAAACCGAAATTAAGAATATATATTGTGGTTTTAATTTGAGGCAGCCCTACATACTCTCTTTCGTGTCTAATATTTCCGAATGTTCTGGTACCCTGCTTGTCATACAAAGTTGTTCGGTCTATTATGTGTTTATCTACTAGAATTTTTCATCAGGTTTCTATCAAAATGTTCATTGGGTTGCACCTACAATCTGACGTTTGAATATATTTAGAACATATTTAAATACAAATTAATAAAAACATGACTTAAGTAATATACTTTGTAAACAATTGTGTTAATCTTAATAAGAGATAATGAATTTCACACAACTTTCTTAGTTTTATTTAATTTTGTACTTTTTTTAATAAATTTATTTTATTTTAGTTGAGGTGTGGGGTTTTAAAAGTAAAAGGGTGTTTAATTCTGAGGTGATATACATACAGTAATAAGTGACAGTTTGTAAACATTTCGTAAATTTTATTTTATTTATTATTATTATTATTATTATTTTTTTTAACTTTTATAACTTTGCAAAAATCACCCTTTAACTATTGACGTCATGTAATCAACGTAATGTATTTAACTAGCTATTTTTTATTTTAATATTTATATTTAAATTCGTTGTATTTTTTTGTGTGTTTTTTACACTTTTATTTACATATTTTAATTTACTATTTAAAATTTTGTTTCAATTGTATTTATATTGAGTTTATTTATTTGTTTTAATCAAACTATTTTAATACGTGGTCGTAAATACAATTCATTTTTTTTATCTAGAAATTTTTTTCTTCTTTCATTACAGGTAAATAAAATCCAACTAACAAATGTAAAAAAAGTCCATATAATATTGTTTATAAACAAAATTAAATTTTAATAAACTTTTACTCAGGTAATTGAAATTCAATTTGCATGATTAAATAATAAAATTTTATTTGTTTATTTTCTTTTATATTTAATAAAAACAAATTTAAATAAAATATTAATTGCTGTGTTGTAAATATTTAAATTACTACTGAATAACTCTTGAAAAAAATATATAAATTCTAAAAAAAGTCAATGAAGAAGTGAACATCTTTCGAAATCATATGTCGGGAGTTATGTTTAAACAGTTGTCAGCACTAAAGGAATTTCGGAGCTAAAATCTGAGTATCTTGCAATCTAGGTTTACATTTTCAGTCAGCCAGTCGGAAGGATGGAAAGAAGTTTTAGCTTTAAACCATAATATGATTACTTTGGATCATAAAGTTTGGATCATAATATGATTACCTTAAATAAAAGTATGATTGTTAAAGATCATAATATGATTACTGTGAATCATAGTTTGACTGCTTAGGGTCATTATATGCTACTTTTCAACTTGACCAAGACATTCTGGCCATATCTGGGATCAGCGTTTCAAAATTTTCGACATATTCTGTATCTGGTATGCGATCAAGCACGTCCGATGATTGTGTATAACCTTTCAATGTGTCCAATATACATTGATAACGTGTCCTGTAACCGCTTCTGGCCAGTTCGTTAAGTTTAAGACATTTTTTTGAAAGGGGGTTTATGTGGGTGCTATGGTGATATGAGGACGGATTATATAAAGTTGAAAGTACACAACACGCGTTTTACGCGGCAACGCCTTATAGGCTTCTGTCAAAAAGAGTTGAAAAAGTGTATTTTCATTTAACAAGTTACACACTAAAGTTTGTAACTCGTCTGTTGCGAAATGTTTTGCAACTTTAAACTTTTGACGCGTCGGCAGCTAAACAGGGTTGTATTTTGTTTTGTGTAGGTTAAGAAATGAAATAAATTTCATCAACAATATAAGAAATTTAATAATAAAATAAACAAAAACTTAAAGTTTTGATATCAAAATGACGCACTCTATAAGATGAAGTTTAGATCATAATATGATTACGTTGATCATAGTATAATTGTTAAAGATCATATTGTGATTACTGTGGATTATAGTTTGATTGTTTAAGATCATTATATGATAACTTCAAATTATAATATTATGATCATAATATAATAAATGATGTTAAAGCAATATATTATGATTAACAGGAAAATAATATGATTGGTTAGGTTGTATCATATCTAACATGATTTCTATTGATACCTTTACGATATCTGAATAAAAATTAAAAGAAGAGCGAAAAATCAGAAGAAGGAGATATTAGCTGAAATTAACTAATGTCAGTTAGCTCTGCTGCTGTTATAATTATAAACAAATTCATCACATTTTGATAATTTATCAAAATGTGATGAATTTGTAATAGAAACGTGTAATAGAAACTATTAAATTTCCTATTAAATTACCCAAAAAAAAAATATCTTCATATTTATGAGATTATTTATTATTAATTAGAACTCGTGTATCAGTCATGTACGTCATGTCCACATGTCCGTATCACTTGATTATACAAATAATTCCGGATAAATTTATATGGTAAAGATAATGATTATGAAAACAAACAGAAAATCCAGTAAACATCCTTTTAGAAGTGAACACACAAGAAATATCATTTTCATTTAAAACCATCAAACGCTATATAATTGTCATAGTTGTTTTTGTTTTATAATTATTTCGTGTTATTATGCTATAAAAATGTACATACATATGTATATGCACGTAAATAAATACAAATAGTAATTTATTTGTCTATCTGTTCCCAACAGTTCCGAAATACGTATACAAGCTCATCTTCACTCTATGAATTTGAAAGAAATTGTCAGCAAAGAGTCTACTATCTAGATTACATAGGGACAGTAAAGTAATTAATATCTACTATCTAGATTACTTGGAGACAGAGAAGTAATATTGTCTACTATCTAGATTACTTGGGTAAAGTAACGTAATGACTATATCTGACATCGACATGATCTATATTAGTCCGAATCCATTCGTAATCCTTCATATCCACTAAGAATACATACCATCATACTAATTTCAGACTTGCTTATTTTGACGAGATTTAATGTTTTGCTCTCATTAGGGTCAAACCACAGAAGCTTTTTAGTTTTGCCCATTGTTTCATTATTCTAAAAGACCTTATGTAATTCTTTCTCTCCCTTCCATTTTATAGCTGTAACATTTGCCCTTTCGTTTTCGACTTCTCCCGAGTACCCATATGATGTAAACTTTACCTCTGGGAGAATATTCAGTTTCTTACAATCCAATTCTATCAACTGATATCGCTCTAATTGCCTTCTGACTGCCGAGAAATATATACTTAAGGCCCTGTAGGCGCAATATTTATTCTAATCCAATTCACACATTAACTTATTGATCGGACTTCTGTCTGGAAGCTTGTGACCAAGACATTCTAGACATATCTGGGATCAGCGTTTCAAGCACGTCCGATGACTGTGTATAACCTTTCAATGTGTCCAATATACATTGATAACGTGTCCTATAACCGCTTTTGGTCAGTTCTTCAAATTTGAGACATTTTTTAAAAAGAGGGTTTGTATGGGGGCTATGGTTAAATGAGGACCGATTATATTAAGGTGAAAGTACAGAACATGCTTTTTATGCAGCAATGCGTTAAAAGCTTCTGTTAAAAAAGTTGAAGTTAGAAAGTTATACACTGAAGTTTGTAACGCGTCTGTCGCTAAAAGTTTTGCAACTTTCAATTATTGACGCGTCGACAGCTAATCTGGGTTGTATTTTGTTTTGTGTAGGTTAAGAATTAACTAAAATGAAATAAATTTCACCAACAAAAAAAGGAAATTTAATAACAAATTATTTTTTTAACATTACTAGCCTTAAAAACATTAACTGAAATATCAAAATGACGCATGGTATGTAACTTGCAGCTTGTAAAGCGCAAAAAGTTTGAAAACAAGGCTCAACGCGTGTTGTGTACTACCACCTTAAAAGTTAGTTGGGGAGATTTGATTAAGACTTGTCCGTATGTTTTTCTCCATTATTTTTTCTTTGGACCCCATCATTTCCAAACATTAATCTAGTTCCATTATTGGCAGGGTTGTTACTGTAGATTCTTTGAATTTAATTTAATATTTCTCTATAAATACATATGTATTTTGTATGTATTAGTGTATTTTGTTAAATTTATTTGTTGCACACTTTCAGTTGTGGATGTGAATACCTTGATAATATACAGTTACTCCTGCACAAACATATTTAAACATGTCCTATAATAAAGCCAAGAGCCACAACAGCTGTGGCAACTACAATAACGTCGACAATAACAGCAACAACAACGACAACACCTGTATGATTTTTTGAAATCCTGCCTCGTGTTTCCTTCCTGTTTCATTATAAAAATGTTGAACAGGATATTTAGAAATTGTGAGTAGTTATACTACCTACAACAACATACATATTGTACATCTACTGCCTGCACCACTTCTAACATCAATTTATGTTTAAAAATGTGTACTCTGTGTGGCGATAAATAAATTTATTTGTATTTTATTGTTTAAAAAATGTATTTAGTTTGTGAAATTTAGTAATTTAAAAAGTATTTAAAATTTGCTACTTTGAACAATTATTATACAATATTAAATGGTATTTTATGAAGTAATATCATTACTCTCAATTTGTTATTACTAGTTACTTCTCTAGTCCATAGTTAGACAATTAGAAGATTATAGTTTTCTAACATAAAACATTGAATTTATCCCATGTATACTGATTTAATAGTTTGTAGTGACAAATGAATTCATTATTACGGAACTGTTTCTATACATTGCAGCAAATTTGCAAATGCTCGTACATACATATATGAACGTATATGTCTATGTATCTTTTCAGCTGAAAATGTTCTGGTGTTTGCGTGTAATTTTAACGTTTCTGTTTGAAGTAAAGAAATAACTTGACTTTACAATATTTTTAGCCAAGTAAATGTTTTAATTTAATTGAGGAAATTTACAAAATTTAAGGGCATCTCGTTTTGTAAAAAAAAAAAATTTATTTAAATTATATTATTTGGTCAGACTACAATATTTTAGAAATAGACAAGTAGGAAAGTATAGTCGGGTATGGCCGACCATATAATACCCTACACCATGAGTATATTTTTAAAATTTTTATTGTTTATAAAGGCTTCTTATAGGTCAAATATAGGCCGAACCTCGGTAAATTTGGGAAAAAGATATATTTTTAAATAACAGTTAGTTTTGTTGAGATTCATTGCAATACAAATGGTTACAAGTCAATTTTAGACGTTTAAGACATTTTTTGAAGATAGGTTTGTATGGGGGCTAGGGTCAAATAAGGGCCGATCCTTACGAAAATGTGCAGTGTCATTTATACTTATATAAAACTTATTTGTGCCAATTTTTAGAGAGATAATAGAATATTTGACGTAATTATGGCACAAAAAGTTGAAATCGGGAGATACGGTTGTATGGGGGCTAGGTGAAATAACGGACTGATTTAGATTATTTTAAATAGGCTTCGCCCCTGTGCCAAAAAACATGCTTGGTCCAAATTTCATCAAATTATCTTAAAAATTGCGGCCTGTACCATGCGTACAAGGTTTACAGCCAGCCAGCCGGACAGACGGACGGACATGTCTTAATCGACTCAAAAAATGATTCTGAATCACTCGGAATACTTTAAGGTGGGTATTAGACCAATATTTTTGTATGTTACAAACATCAGCACAAACGTATAATACCCTCCCCACTATAGTGGTGTAGGGTATAAACACTCCTAAACTTATGTTAAACATGCGCATTGTGCGAAATTTTTAGAGAATTTTAAAGTCGCATGTTACGCCGGGGTTATTTACATTTTAGTTCGTACAGCTTGTGTGGAAAACAATTTTGCCGCAAATGAGTTCAAAAAGGAAAAAATGTAATCCATATTGACTTCTCTTAGAAGTACCGGTCTCTATATACTCACAGCATGTTACTTGAGTCTGATGATAACCTCATATATTATTTCTCCAGCAACCCTATATATACATAAATATACAGTCTATCAAGACTTGTCCGACATTTTGTTTTTCATTTAAAACTCAGCAAATGCATACGTTATTTTATGTACTTTGTTTGATGTTGCAAATGGGCAATATCGATTCACGATTTCCCTTCAAATTGACGTTTTATAAATTCGAAATTGAACCATTTATTGATCTGTTTGATGCTTCTAATCCAGTTGCACTAATAAAGGAAATACTTTTTATACCATTCACCTTCGTGAGAAGGGTATATATGTATAAGTTTGTCATTCCGTTTGTAATTTCTATAATATAATTTTCCGACCCCAAAAAGTATATATTCTGGATCCTTATAGATAGCGGAGTCGATTAAGCCATGTCTGTCTGTCTGTCTGTCTGTCTGTCCGTCTGTCTGTCTGTCTGCCTGTCTGTATGTTTGTTGAAATAAGTTTTTAGAGGACCCCATCTTCTGCAGAAGATGAAGTCAAGTACCAATTACCACAGCAAATGTTATCTGTAGCTGTGCTTGTGATCTTGGTGGACTATATGACCATTCTACCGATAGCCTCATTTGACTATGTGGATTACAAAAACTTGTGGAGTTTATTACGAATCGAGCGTTTGAATCTTGGATAGCCGTATGACAAAAATAGTGTAATGATATGTATACACGGTCGTCAGATCTTCTAACGTTGTCACAAAAATGTACAGAAAGTATCTTACAACCGTGTGAAAAATGTACAACGTTCCCTTAAGTGTTATGCTATGTATACACGGTCGTCAGATCTCCCAACGTTGTCAAAAAAATGTACAGAAAATATCTTACAACCGTGTAGAAAGTATCAAAGGTATTTCTTGCATCGTTGTTAGAAACTGTATTGTCAGTAAAACAATATTATTGTCAAACACCCAACAACCATGTAAACAAATTACTTTGTCAATTTCAGATAATTGTCTGACAATATTTAATGTCAGATGTGCGAATTTTATGCATCTGACAATGAAATCATTATCAGATAAATGTTTCTTATTGACAACAAAGTGCATTAAAAGAACCTAAAACTCTGGCAACTTTTGTCATACAACAGCCTGACAACAGTGTGAACTGACAATATTTGTTGCCATATACATTTTTGTCTGATAACGATCTGGCAATGAAATTGTAAGGTTTTCTTAAATCGTCAGAACTGACAATTTTTCATTGTCAGTACATTGAAATCACTTTGCAAGATCTGCCAACGTTGGAAGATCTGACAACCTTGTATACGTAGCTTAACACCGAATGGTACTACCAGGTATCTGTTCTGAAGCCCAGAATAGTTTTATTGTTTCGCCAGGACCTTATTTTCACAGTTACTTCTATCATGGAGTTTGAAGTCCGTTGAATATATAATCAGACTGCAGAACATAAAAATAACATGGTCGGAAGTCTGAAAGAAACTTCAGTTCCAGTACATGTTTATCTTTATAAATTTTATATGATACATCAAGCAAAAATGATTCCATATTATTAGGATCAATAAGGAATGCCTTTCATCACATGATGGTTTGTTTGGGGGTGCAACAGTCAATGTTATTTGAGATTTGTCCTCGACAATAAAGTAAAGTTGTTTTACATTTCAGGTTTTGATATCTCAAAGAAAACTAGACATAACAGAGTTTTTAAAGGATAACATCTCGTATATAATTTGAGTTAATTTCGATGTGAATTATGTCCGTCTGTACTTCATCAGTTCATATAAACTTTGTAATCAAAGTTCAGGCTGCAATTATGAAGATATTTCAATGAAATTTGGAACATGCATTTTCTTTGTCGAACTCAATTGATTTTGATTTAAATGAGTCAATTATTCAGTTAAATATCAACATACATACATACATACATACATACATACATACATACATACATACATACATACATACATACATACATACATACATACATACATACATATATCAAATCTGTATGTATATGTCAATTTTTGATCCTTGCCCCCATACAAAGTATCTCCGAGCAAATCAGCTTAAAGCCAATAATTAGCAATTGAGATAAATTCTAACAAAAGTGATATACAATGAAATCATATAAAGACTTTTTAATTATTCCTATAAGTGGTAATCAAAACCTTTCATTCTTCTTTATAATTAATTCCTTTTCAGATATCTTTTTTGATGAAATGTTCTTAAAACTAAAATCAAGTACGAATCGAACTTAAATCAACACCATTTTGGTAATAATTCAAAATTTTACATTCTGTTATTCATACTTAACTGATCCGAATTTGAATAAAGTATTTTTTTGTTTGATATAAAGAAAATCGTTATTTATCGTACTACTTAAACCGATCCGGTTTGATTTGAATGTGGACTACGCGTGTACATTTGTATATGTATGTATATATGTGTATATGTATACTTATTATTATGTAATTCATCAACGAAGTTATAATCATTTTTTTTGTATAAAGATAATAAAACTTTTACAGCAATTCCTAGTGTCATAATCTATTTATCTAACAACTGTTACAGCATGTTTTAATTTATTATTATTTCTATGTAATTCATTATAATAAATATCTTATTTTCTTAAATAAATTGTTATATTAATAAACTTAAACTCCCCACTCTTTTGGGTGTATATATTTCAAAAGCAGAAAGTAATACTGTCAAAATGATAAATGATATTTGATGGAAAACCTACTTGATGGCCTTTCTGCCAACAACCATCTATCTAATCTATTCTTGGTTGTTAAGAAAAATATGACATTAACATAATTTAATCACCCTCTTTTAGTTATTTATTTTATTTAATTTTTTTTTTCATCTTTGTAACCAACATGTCCATCATATAAGGCATATTTTGACAGATGTCATGGTTACATGTAATGAGAAATAAAAGATAAAATGGAAATTTATTATGAAATTTTATATTTTATTTAAGTTTATGTAACACTAATAATGATTTAATAAAAAAACATGTTTGCTGAATACCCTTACAGCCAGAAATGGATAATGGAATGTTTGCAACTTTGCCACACATTTATTGTGGCAACAACAAATACTACAACCCAAAACCAACTTGACTTAATAAACCTGTGTTATATGTTGTTGTATATTAAACTGATGTTATTTTATTTCATTTACCTTAACAAAGCTCCTACAATCCCTTCCCTCTTTCTTTCTACTGCTGCAACTAGTAACATGACTTGGTAATCATGTTCCTGTATCGTTTTCGAGTTCCTCCTCGTCTATGGTTGGTTACTTAGTGGCCTCATTATATTGTGTTCTAAATTGCGACTTGCGAATGACTGCAATTGTTATTGCAAGTAAATACATACATATGTACGTACTCATGTATGTATAAACATACATACTTACCTATATGTATGTATGTATTGTTGTAGGTGTATAAAAGTTGTTACTTTTAACATCCGGCGGTTAAAATAAATTGTTATTTAACATTTTGCTTGTTACAATAAATGATTTTAAAAATAAAAACTTGTGACATTTTAATTACAAGGTTGTGTTCGAAACACTTGCCATAGTGTTGCTAAAATAAATGTTATTTGCCGTAAATGATATTAATGATTCTTGGTATTAAATAATGGCTATACAATCAGCAGTTATTTACTATTCAAAATTAATATATTAATTTATGATAATCACACCCGTGAAATTAAAAAAACCGGAAGGTTCAAGTTTTATGATATTTAATACGATTGAAACGTGCTTAACTCTAGCTGCAAATAAAAAAGAGTGCTATGAGAAGTCATTTGTCATATTTCAAGAAGTTAGAAATATGAATACATTTGAGCGAGCTACATATTTGATCGAATTTTATTTTAAAATTTCAAAAGATTTTTAATATGGATTAAGGACAAGACTATAGACTTTAGATTATATTATAGACTAGACTCAAGACTAGAGTTTCGATTATACTTTAGACTTACACTATATCAAAAATTTGACTATAGACTAAACTATAGGTTAACCTATAGGAAAGACTACAAAATATTCCTTAGACTAGACTATAGATTAAACTATAACCTGGACTATAGTTTAGATTAAACTTATGGCTATAAAGTGGACTACAGACTTGAATATAGAATATAGACGAGACTATAGACTAAACTATAGATTAGACTATATAATAGACTATAGAATATACAACAGATTAGACTGTAGACTAGACTACAGGATGGACTATATGCTAGACTATAGCCTAAACTATAGACTATACTATAGACTACACTATATACTAGACTATACTATAGACTTTACTATAGACTAGACTATATACTAGACTATAGACTAAACAATAGACTGGACTGTAAACTAGACTATAGACTAGACTATAGACTAGACTATAGACTAGACTATAGACTAGACTATAGACTAGACTATAGACTAGACTATAGACTAGACTATAGACTAGACTATAGACTAGACTATAGACTAGACTATAGACTAGACTATAGACTAGACTATAGACTAGACTATAGACTAGACTATAGACTAGACTATAGACTAGACTGTAGACTAGACTGTAGACTAGACAATAGACTAGACTATAGACTAGACTATAGACTAGACTATAGACTAGACTATAGAATAGACTTTAGACTAGACAATAGACTATGGACTAGACTTAATATAATATAGGCTAGACGTCTATTTCCTTTTTGAAGGTTTTTATTGTGTTGGATTATTATATTATAATTTAATTTCACCAAAACAAAAGACAAAATGTGAGAAAATAGCTTTGAAAAAATTTAATTTCTAAAAAGGACAACATATTGAACTTGACAAGTTTTTAAAATGTATTAAGACTATAAAAATTAAGATATACAAAAAGTTTTCGTTACGTAAGATAGATTAGGCATTCTAAAGAAGATTATTTATTGTAGCCGAGAACTAATTGTATATTCCTTAATTTAAGTGTCCTTAATATAAAATCATTGACGTTTACTTTTTTTCTAAAGAAAATTGAAGAATATATAAGGTGTAAGATTAATTTCATAAAAGGTGTATATAGAAGAAGTAAAAATTGTATAATCATAGTCCCTGTTGACAACGTGACAATTTTTTTAGACAATTATAATACTCATTTGCACTAACAGAAAATTTTCGCTTGTATGGATCACAAGCGTTAATGTTGTTTTAGGCACATGTTAATTTTTTGAATAAAATTTTTGCTGCAAACGTACTTGAATAGTTGTTTTATAGTGATGTTAAAGTGTTCTTACTGTAAACACTAACTGAGTTTCTCTATTCAATATTTTAAGTTATTGAAATATTTATTGAATAAATTTTCAATACATGAGTTTCTTATACAAAAAAGCTCAATTAAAAAAATTTTTTTCGAGTTATAACACTATTGAGTATCATAACTAAAATGTGCACGTATTGTTGTGTAAGGATGTTTTTTTTTATAAAATTCATGTTCATAATTTGTTGTCTGTGTTAATCATTCAATATATGAAAAAAATATGAGATAAAATAATATATAAGACACGTGTGTTATTAATAATAAAAAAACAGATTTAATGGTTAGTTAGGAGAAATTTTCTGTAAAATTTTGTGTAACGTGTTGTATGAGTGATATTAATAATACGTATACGCAGTGGAGATTTAATACTGATGTTCATAAACGATTATTTTCATTTGTATGAAATTTTGTACATATTGATGATTATAAGATGGATTATCGAACAGCAATAATGAAATATTTAAAAAAATAAGAGTCGAGTTAATTAAATTAATGTTAATTTATGAAATTAAAAAAAGTGTCATTTTTGAGTAATTTATTTTTTTTGCAAAAAAAGTCATAGAGTTTGAATTGAACTTTCGAAGTATAAACTTTCCTGAGGTTATAAACTTAACAAACTCAACAAATTTTCTTCCCTCTTTGGCAAGTATGCTTAATAGTAATGATTAGTATATCTGGTATACTTTTGAGGATTCGACGTTTTATTTTTCCTTAAAGTTCTTTTTCATTTATGTAGACATAACATAAGTTATATCACATTTGGTGAGGTATACTTAAAAGAAACTCTGGTAGCTCTGCTCAAGTGAAGGTGAAATTAAGACCTAACAGAAGATTCAAAGTTTAAAACTATATTTTAAGTTTAGTTCCAATAACACTGTCTTTTAAGACACGCTCACGAAGTTTTCTGCAATTGGATGAGTGTTCGTTTCTGACTATGATATGCTCATGTAGCATGTTGCCATTTGGTCGACGATTCCAAGAGAATCACATCTAATCAACATGTTAGTTAGGTAGTTACTTAGTTAGTTAGTTAGTTAGTTAGTTAGTTAGTTAGTTAGTTAGTTAGTTAGTTAGTTAGTTAGTTAGTTAGTTAGTTAGTAAGTAAGTTAGTTAGTTTGTTAGTTAGTTTGTTAGTTAGTTGGTTAGGTAGTTAGGTTATACATCAAATCTGAAGAAATGCACCAGTGCCTCAGGTGGTAGTCGAAACAACTAACTCCGGTCTTCCACAGTAAAACACTAAACTATTGATAACATGCGCTACACCTTCTTATTATAAAAACGCCAAAATATTATCCAAACGTTCACAAAGATTCCATTATTCCAGTTTTAGTAATTACACAGAAATAAGTTTTTTGTATAAGAGGTCTACTATTCCGCACATATGTACTTTAAATAGGAGGGGTACATGCGTTACCCCTACTATTCTTAAACCGACAATGTATTATCCAAACGTTCACAAAGATTCCATTATTCCAGTCTTAGTTATTACATAGAAATACGAATTTTGTATAAGAGGTCTCCTATTCCGTGTTTTAAGTAGGAATCAGGAGTTCGCGCCCACTTCTTATTTCTAGTCATTTTATTTTATGCCCCAATGTTCATATATACTTCAATATTATTCCTGCAAATTTTTTGAATTCTAGGCCTAAACGGTATTCCAGATTTGCAAAATTTCATATTTAATTAAATTTTGTAAGAATTGAGTATTTAACACCTCCAGTACGTATACATGATATTTACAAAACTCATACCACATGTTGAACTAGGGGAGATGTATCTGTTCATTAGAATGATACAATGAAATGAAGTTTTGATTTTTGTAAAGCATAAAATCGTATATTAAGAATAATAAATTAATCCTTTTAAGCTCTTGAACCGTTTTTCCTTGTAAATGTAAATCAAAATTCACAATGTTTAAAGCAAAAATTTAAAAAAATAAATGTATAAATATTTCAAGCAATTACAGTATTTTCTAGCAACATTTTCTAACTGTGTTTAAATTTAAATTGCAATCTTTTGGTCATGTTTTGCATCAGTGACTTCTTTTTGAATTCTTTTTTAATGGATTTGCTGTAATATGAAATGATTTCGGAATTTTATACCCTTTTTCGTTTTTTGAAATTGTCATATTTTGTTAGTATATACTACGAGTAAGTAAGTAAGTGAGTGAGGCTGTGTAGGTATGGTTGCATACATGTATGTTTTGGTTATTTCCATTGATGTATGTAGGTCAACATTTATGTGACAGCTTGCCATGACTGATGGCACTAAAATGAATAAAACAGAGAAGAAAAAAAAAGAAAAAACATCTACAGAGGAAACCTCATATAAAATATGTACCATATATGTACATGTATGCGACTTTCATATTTCATTTATCATATTTTTACGTGTTTTTTTTTTAATATTTAAAAAAAACATTTTCATTTACAAAAATAAATTGTAACCACAAAGTATAAAAGACATATTCCACATACATACACACACACATACCAAACAAAACCATTAAAACTGAAATGTTTTATAGAAAAAAAGTTTTATTGTTTTTAATGCATTATTTTTTTTTTAACAAAATACATTTTTTACAACTAAAGCTTATGAAAATCAGAGGAACATCCCCAGGGTGTTGCAAAGGGATTGATATTTAAAACTTTTTGTTGTTATGTTTTTAATTTTTTTAGGGTTTTTTCCGAAAAATTCGTTTGTAGCTATATTTTGAAATGTATGTTTGTCTGTGTTTGGCATGATTTTTTCATGTAAGTTTACAATTAAAAGGTCTTTAAGTATTTTGTTCAACAACTATATACATTTATTTTTATAGTTGTTTGGTGCATATCAAAATGCGTTTTATTTTTATAATGCTTTGAGGAAAATATATTAATTTGGTTTTATTACATATTTGAAAATTTTCCAAAAATGGTCTATCATCATTTACTAAGTGTCCCTTTAATACCGTTCACCTTCGTGAGAATGGTATGTTTATACCCTATAAGATATATATAATAACTTTATCAACACTTCAAAAGTGAATTTGTTTACCATCTGTGGAAGTGATGTTTGTTGACTTCCAAAAAAGCGAAAAGAATCCAATTTTGTTTAAAATTTAAGGTTTTTTTGTACTAAAATTTTTTGAATAAAACCCATTATTATGTAAATATTATTTAAGTAAAATTAGTTGTATTATATAATACTACAATGTCACTTCCTGATAACTTCCAAAAAAAGAAAATAAAAATGAATCAAATAAAAAGGACATTTCTCTTATGACAAGCCTGTGTTAAAATCATTACTTCTTTAGGTCTTTTTAAGTACGTCCATTGAGTGAATTCTACTTCTTTTTTACTTCTTTTGCACAAGTACTTGAGCTATCTAATCTCTGATCGTCGCTGCTTCGTTGCTTAACTTTCGAGATGTAAAAACATCACTTGCGTTTACAACCACGCAGATGGGATGGCGTCTGTTGCCTCGGCAAAAGCACCTAAATACGTAACCGGTATACCGATTAGGAATCAATTAAATGAACCGAACACCGAATGAATAGAGAATACACTGTGATAAATCTGATTTGAATAGAATTTTCTCTGAACATACCTGGACAAGGAAGCACGCATCTCATTCATCCTTCAAACTATTCTGAACAACTCCAGCTTCACATCGGCGAATTGGAAAAGTGGCTGGACAAATGGAAAATAAAGGTCAATGCAACAAAATGTACTCACGTTACATTTACTTTAAGGCGCGAAAATTGTCCTCCCCTACAGATAAACAATATAAAAATTCCTAAACAAAGCCATGTGAGATATTTTGGTATCCACCTTGATTGCCGCTTAACATGGACTCACCACATTGAAGCCAAGGTTAAACAAATAAAATTAAAGTCAGCTCAAATGTATTGGCTAATTGGACAACGGTCAGCTCTAGACTTGGAGTACAAAGTGCTTTTGTACAAAACAGTTATAAAACCGATATGGCTATACGGCATTCAACTGTGGTGAACAGTCTCTTCATCTAATGTTGAAAAATTACAAAGAAAGCAGTTAGCACTGTTAAGGTCAATAACAGGTGGCCCGTGGCACATTCGCAATAGTAATATTCATAGGGATCTCAATGTCAGGATGGATCACCTCGCTTATTATGTCCCCTTGCCAGGGAGTTGCTGTCATTTGAGTGTCATAGGCGACTGAGAAGAACGGAAACATTAGATTTTTCCAGATAATCAAATTATCGAGAACTTTGGTTGAAATTGCATCGGCAATAACAAAGTTAGTTATAATTTTGGTTAAGATTTTAATACTTGTTGTAAATTTCTACATAAGAAAGATTCAATAAAGAATAAATAAAATTAAAAAAAAAATCCTACACACTCATAAAGAACAATATCCGACACACTCCATCTAGGTGTAAGGACTGGCAAGAACCGTATATCTTTTCATTCATCCTGTATTATATACATTTAAAAGCTCATTTCCTATGCTTAGTACCACAGTCACTCCTCTGAGGTGTAACTGTTGTCAAATCATTTCAAGGAATGCTTTAAGGTATGAAAAACTGGGTTTTACCCGCATCTGAAGATTTTGGAGATGTTTGGCCAAGTTCAAGAACAAATTTTTTTCTACTCGAATCCATCTTTCAGAAATATGGTATCACTTATCATATATTTGTTCATGAGTAATTCTCATATAAAAAACCTTTACTTAACCTGTAAGCAGACAAGTAATATTGGAGCAAAGTGTATTCGCTTACATTTTGCAGGAATAACTACTTATTTTTGTTTGACGACGACCAAAAACTAACTAATGACAAATGTCTTTATTTTCTATGTTTATATGTGCATTCTTCTCCTCAAAGCTTTATTAAGAAGTTATAATATCAGGGTATTTAGAATTGTTTTTAAACAAATGTAAAAGTCAATATTTCTATAAAAAGCTTGAATATCGGTTAGGATTGGAACCACTAATTAAATCCTTATTAGAAGTAAAATATAGACATTGAAAACGACCACTTATTAACAAGTAATGTATGAAATAACTACTCATTTTAACCAATTATTTTACATGGTAATGTCATTAGAGACAAAGGAGAAAAATTAGTCGATGTAAATCGTGCAGCTTCTATACAGTTTCTATATGTTATCGGAGAAGCTGACTAATGAATCAGAAAGTAATAACACACAATAACAAGTACTTCTATGTAACTAGAACGATATGTAGTAGTCATGAAAATGTATGTTATTAGGTAAGTGGTTACAAGTCTTGTTAAGTTTTAACAATATCATCATATTTAATAAGCGCATTTAAAAACTAATTCTTGTAATTAATTTGATCTTTTATATTCGTAAATTAATCTTATTTTTAAGCATTTCAGCTTAAATTAAAGACGTGAATACATTGCACGATCACTTTGATAGAACTTAAACTAAAAGTCTCATTTTATAAAATTAATTTAAATCTTTAAAAATTTTCTAAAATTCTTCACAAATATTATATTTATTTAACAACTCAAACGTTTTCTCTCTCTCCCTTAAAGTGGCAAATTTTATGCCCAGAAAATGTATGTCAGAACAACAAAATTGGTATTGTTATTATAAAACCTAAAAGTATGCTTGAAAATTTTCAAGAGTTTCATTTAAAATAATGTCATTATTTTTAAATATATACAAATTTAAAAATAAAACATTTTTAACAACTTCTAATTTATTATCATATATTTATTTTTTTCTATTCAATTACAGATTCATCACTTCAAATTTAAACGAAATTTTTACATTTCAACAACGAATTTTCTTCTTAAATTACGGTAAGTCAAAATATTTGTAATTTTCTGTCTGTGTCTCTTATTATTATTATTTATAGTCTCTATTATTAAGGTTAAATGAAGAAAATAAAAGAAAAATAAACAAACTGTCATTTAATGTAATAATTACATTTGTTTACCTGTTTTTAATACCTTTTTTATAGTATTATTTTTTCTTTTGATTTTTTTCCTTCAAATTGGATAAATTACGTATTAAATTACGAACTAATTAAAAGGTCGACTGACAGCTGTCAATTAAATGAAATTAATGAGTAACATATAAACACATTGTATAAGTACAATGACAAGTACAACCGCAATATAATGATACATGGCGTCATGTATCTAGCTCAGAAGCTTTTCAATTGGGAGGTGCAATACATATATTTTTTTTGTTGAGCACAGTTGTCAATGAATTTTTATTTGATGGGATAATCTAACAATTTCAATTGTGTTGTTTATATAGTATTTCTAAACGTTATTTTATGTTGAAAAGCTTTTAAACCTATTTTGAATTTGTATAAGATTCTAAAACATTTCCAGCAAAAATTAACCGAAGTACTTCCAAAAGAATAACATTTATCATCACTTCAAAAGTAGCACTAAGTGATTTTTTTATCTTTTGTTGAAGTGATGTTTATTGACTTCTTTTTCGCTTCTTTGGAAGTCATTTTTTTTTTTTTTTTGCTGGGAAAAGCTAGAGGAAATCTATAATATGTATATCGGTCCACAATTTCATCTTTAAACATATTGTTCATATATTAGTCAACAGCAGCTATTTGCCAACTAGAAAATGGTTTAGGTATGGATCCACAAAGATGGAACACAAAGAAGGTACAGATTACCTAGAATACCGGCCACTTCAATTTTATGATTCAAAAGGTCGAGTTCAAATTTTGTAAATAACTGTTATCGGTTTACTGTTATTTTATCGATAACAAATGCATAGTACATATGTGTTCATATACATACTTCTGATCCATTTTGTTTCCAATTATTTTGTTATTAACTTATTCCTTGACTTAAGTTCTTCAGACTCTTCTTTGAGGGATCATGATACAATACAACCAATACAAATTAGGGTAGAAGGGGGATCACGGCGATAGGGGCACATCTACCAATAGCGAATAACTGGAAAACTGAGTGATCGATTTTATCGCATTATCAAATTTTATTTTCATTTATAGATTATCTATCAACATTTGAAACATTAACTTTACATATAATGTTTTTCAAAGGGCTGTGAAAATATTTCACTGTGTGAACTTGTTGTGCTAACTTTTTTAGTTTTTATGATAGAAAAAATATATTGGTCAGTATTAGAACGTCAATAATAGTGAACAATAAGACATAATTATATTTTCGATAATATAATTTGAAGCCCGAAAAAATTGAAACTAAACCCCAGAACTGCCCGTGGGGCATATGCGCCAAATATATAATGCTTGTGATGTAGAACAAAATTTGGTTAAAATATAGAAAAAATCAGTAATAATTTGTTTTAATTTTTTTGTTAAATTTTGTGAAATAAACAATAAATATCTGGTTTATTATATTTTGGTCAGTGTGGAAAAGTTAAAAAATATGTACATGATTGAAAGGAATAAAACTAAAGACAACATATCTAAGTATTCGAATCAAGAAAAAAAATTAAAAATATGTATTGTGGTTTTAATTTGAGGCCGCTTCAAAAAAAAGTGGTTCTGGTCCCCCTTCTACCCTATATTGAAAATTGCGACCTTAGTATACTTAATGATGGATGTAGGACCAATATATTCACATATATACTGTAGTAGTGTGGTTGGTATATAACAAACCGAAATTTGAGAATATTTGAAATAACTTTGCTTCCTTTAGAACTCCAAGTTCTCGTAGAAACGTAATGCTGAGAATAGAATCAATAAGGTGTCTTGTGGCTTCTATTCTTGCAAGAAAACATTGGGAATATGATGGGATCTTAAACATTGTGCACTGAACGTCTACAGCGGTCCGGTTACATAGGGCTCGGCGAATGACAATGGAAATCAAATTAAATCTGACCATTTTTTAGAAGGTACTTCTTCTGTAGCATGCGCTATTGACACCTAATTTTTTTGATTCGACTCTAGACTCAGATAGTCTAAAGCAATGAACCATGATCATAGAAGGATTCTATAATAGCTGCATTAAGCTTCGATAAAATGTGCTGCTGTAACTCTATCCTGCGAGTCAAAGTGATGTCATTTTACACTACTACGGATACTGGCAAGAAATTTCTTTCGGAAGAGTTTGAACTTCTTTTGTCTCTTATGAAGGCCTAATGCCTTCACTGTTTTTTATTCTGTTTTTTACGCCATTGATACGGCCGCGAAAAATATCCGAGATATTGACATTTAGTCCTACATGGTATTCAATCCCAACCAAGAGCACAACTAACTAATAGATAATACAATATGCGGAACTATAACAAGAATATCAAAAATATTCTGCCACTATCTCGGGCAAGGATCTTGAATATTTTGGCTCTTAACTTACTTACTTGTCGGATCGAATGGGCTACCCACATAATAGTTAGTAGAGAAGTTATTTAGATGACTGTTTTGCTCTGCTCAAACTAATCAAATTTTTTAAAAGATCTTCAATGATTCTATTGGAATAAGGAGACAAATCTGCGATAAATATTTTATATTCTTGCTAAATAATAAGCTCTAAGTAAATTTGATGAAAATCGGATTTCCATAAATAACTACTAAAGCATTGATAAATGTCTTAAAAATATCACTATAAACAAATTAAATTTATCCAGCAAAGCGCAAGAGTATTGCTTCAGAATTTCCAGCGTAGTCCTTTAAAACCGATTTTTACAATTCTGGAAAAACAATCCTAATATATTATTTTAATAATATTTAAATTATTTCGTATGAAATCAGATAAATCATAACGAACAAAAAAAAAAACAGCATTTACACACAAAAAGAGATTTATTAAACTGAAGTGGGTGTTTATTAAAATGATGTAAAATATTTTAATGAAAACAAAGAGACGCTTAAAGTCATAGTAACGGTCGTATAAAGGATATACGTAGTACATATGTAAATCTCATAAAGAATTTGTACATACAAATACAATTAATTTCTTAAAAATTATATAAAATACAGCCTTGAGTTGTTATAATCATAAATTATAACTTTTTAATCTGAACTAAGTTTTCCAATGATTTTAAGAAAGTAATGAAATATAAATTTACCTTTGAATTTTGCAACTGCAAAATACCCAGCAAAAATCTTTATTACAAAGTATAACACTTTACTAAATGCTACAAATAACTTACACAATAGCACTTTAAGTTATATCATTTAAACTTACATATATGAAGTTTAAGAAGTACTTATCATGATCACTTGGTTATAGGGAGGTTAATAAGCCTGTTGTAAGTAATTAATACACTCCCTCTAAGTAATGAAGTCGGTATGTAGTATTTATTGAAAATGTAAGTTATTATGTAAGTACAAATCATTACCATTTCTTGCTGGGTATGTATGTATGCACTTAAAATACATATGTTAATAAAATTTGAATATAATATACAAAATTTCTATTAAACTGAATGTCATTTTCATGGCATTAATTATCACTACATGTAGATTGTAAATTATTCATTATTAAATTACTGAAGGACAAATATTAAAATATTTTGATATTAAAAAAAGAAGAATAAAATTGCCGTTTAAGTGGATTTCAATTGAAGTTGTATTAATGTTAAAAAAAAACATTTAGATTTCCAAAAATACTATTATACCCTACACCTGTCAGTATGTATGTTAAAATGGGAATTATTTAAAAAAATAAAGCATTTGGTTGTTTTTTTAACTTAATTTCAAAGGGGAGTGGGGCAAAATATGGTCCTATCCTTAAAAATGTTGGTAGGGGGAATTAAGTCTTCTTCAATATTATTTATGTATAATTTAAAAGTGTCATTAGTGTTTGTAAGTGAATTTTGACCTTTAGGTCATTTTCTGAAGGGGAGTTTGTATGGGGGCTAGGGTCAAATGAAGTCCGATCATTACAAAAATTGGTAGTGTCATTTAAAGTTCTTTAAAACTAAGTTTTGTCGACTTTTGTTCACATAATAGATCATTTAAATTAATTATAAGCTAAAAGGCCTTATTTGGGGGGTACGGTTGCATGGGGGCTAGTCGAAATAATGGACTGATTTAAACCATTTTCAATAGACTTCGTGTGTGCGAAATTTCATCCAATTATCTTGAAAATTGCGGCCTGTACCTTGCGCACAAGGTTTAAATGGACAGCCAGCCAGCCAGACCGACGGACGGTATTGGTATACTTTAACGAATATTATCACGGGAACTAAATCTCGAAAATTAAACTGTACATATCTACTTGTATTAATCAATGATCTGAATTCTAACGTTGTTTAGTTGAAATGTTTTCACAGTTGTATTTAATCATTGGCGCAACTGACACAACATCACGATGGGCTGATATGGATTCCAGGATTTGAGGTCATTCGGGGAAATGAAATATCTAATGAATGCGTAACCAAAGGGTCATTCCTAAACTTAACTCCATCGCAAAAAGATACTCACACTCCCTTTGTGACTTTATCAACATTGATAAATGACTGGGCTTGGAGTGAGGTGGTCTTATATCATCATTTGTAAAATATCGATACTGCTTTAGGTTAGAACTAAGACTCTCTTGTCTTTTAGCAAAATCTTGATTAGGGTTCTTTTGGATATAAATACTGTTATAAGACCACGTTATAACCACGTTAAATCTGTACCGTCAGCAAGACTACCATCAAATGGAGTCTATAAGTACAACGTATCTTACCGATATAAATTCTCTGAATCCGGGACAAGGAATAATTTTGCGAATGCACTATCGAAGGAGGGTGCTCGCCTACAAATAAACGAGGTTTACATAATTGTTGGCGTTCCACTTTCTTGCTGTAAATCTCTTATTCAACAGAATTTTATGAGGACTGCTCAAATCAGATAGGCATCGCTGACTACTTATTCAACTTTCAGACAGACCTGGCCACTCTATGAGGAAAAAGTTCTCACAGTTTCTTGGTGCTTTTTGCGACTACTACTAGCCTTACTGATAGGACACTGCAAAATAGGTGCACATGCTAAAAGACTCAATATTCAATAATACGACTTCTATAGAGGTCGTAGTTTGATATAACACGACACAGTCGATCTATCCATGATGGATGTAAATAGGATAGTATCCTTTGCTCGTTCCTCTGGTTGGTTTAACTTCGAACATGCACACGTAATATCTCATGGGTAGGTCGACGTGCAATCCAAAGGGACCATTATATGGGACTAAGTGAGCCGACTCTCTCAACTTAATAACCTAAAAACGATCTTTTCGAAAGCATTTCTGATGAAATTAATAAAGATTCGGATCTCACAGATATCTAGGGTCTTTTCAAGACTAACATGGCTTAAACGACTACAAAATCAAAAAGATTAAGAACTACTTTATAGAGTCGAAAAATTATATTATAGAAATTATGGAAAATGAAAAGACAAACTTGTATAAACGAAACACAAAAAATGCATTATATTCTAATGATTATTATAAGTGTTTCTAATAAAATTATTATTTTATTTTCTTAATAGACAATATTTCAAAGTTTTTAAGCACAAAATTTGCTGCAACAGCAAATTCAAATTAAATTAGCCCACTTTTTGAGTTTTTTTTGTTCTGCTTTTTTTTTATTATGGAAAACTAAAATGAGCTTAAGATAAGAAAAATTTGTTGGCAAGGAAAAATAAATACACACATATATCCACATTCTCTCTCTTTTTCCAAATACTTGTTCAACCAGCAACAACATGACTAGAAGAATAATTGTCCTTAAACTAACACACAACAAAAGATAAGTAGCGTAGCATGCTACAATAATAACAAACATGAAAAGTTGTTTACACTTAAAATGTCTTTGTTTTCTTTTCGTAGTCAGCATGCACCATCAAGCACACAATGACTTCGTGTACTCATTCTCTTTGTTGAGTCCTTAAACACCCACACACAATAATAACTCTCAGTCACTTACTCTTATTTAATCAAACACATTAAATTTGTTTCTTTTTTTAATGTTTCACGTCTCTAACGGGGTGTTATTAGAGAACAGGACAACAACAAAAAAGCTATAGTTAGCTATATTTTTGATTTGAATTTCAAATGATGGATCTATTGAGAAAATATAGGTAAATCCTTTTGGAAACTAAAATATTTTCATTTAAGAACTTAGTATAAAGATAGGTGTTATGAGCTCAATCTACCCCGTCATAATGTCGTCCAACCACACTTTTATGGCTCTGTTGTTCCGGCAACAGCTCCTAGAGGGACGTAATTTTCATTATTTGCTCAAATTTAACATTTTAATAATCCACAGTTATTCTCTGTAATTCGTACCGCCCCAGAATCTAGGAACTATAACAGGAATGTATCTTGATAATCATATTTACCATGTATTAGTCTTTTAACCAAGCACCCTCTTCCCGTGATTTAAGTTTCAACCACAGCCACTGCGTGGATCCCAAAGGAACCACAACCAACTGACCAGCCAGGACATAGTATTTAGGGCAACTGGCCACCCGTAGTTTCCCCGGGGGCATGTTACCTTGGCAAGACCTCCGCCTTGGTGTTATTGCAATCCCGGGGTATAAAGAGGTGGCCAATACCTCCAATCTGACCGGGATTGAAAAATTGGTTACAGTCTACTGCTTGGCTTAGTCCTTGCATAGATTGCCAGAGGTCAGACCAGAGCACCGCATAATCTGGTACTACGGGTGGCCAGTTGCCCGCAGGCCTATGTCCTGGCTGGTCAGTTGGTTGAGGTTCCTTCGGGATCCCCGTAGTGGCTGTGGTTTAAACCCAAATTCGCAGGGAGAGTAAGTGGCTGTTAAAAGACTGATGCATGATAATGGTCAATATTTTTTGGATAAGTTCGGTGCTTTTGCCGAGAACAACAGATACCCCGCAGTCGAGTGAATGTGGGACTAAGCGTTGGAAATGAGTTGGTATTAATTGTATATGGTACGGGATGAATGTGAGGTTCGGCGGGTTACCCACCCGTCTACCTAATGAATGTGTCGTATGTTTTTCTCTTATGAATGTGTCGTATAAATGAGATGTGTGTTGGGTTGAATGATGATGGATGATGCCATTGAATTTTCCTGATCGTACTTCGGTCTACCGGTTACGTATCTAGGTGCAGTTGCGAATCAACAGAGGTCATCCAATGGTCAAGAGATTAGATGTCTCGAGTACTCCAGGAAAGCAATTGTGCATAGACCGGTCAGCACCAATGTACAAAAATTGCCACCGGCGTTCTTCATTGAAGAACAAAGGGGCGATGGTAGACTGTTCTCAAGTCTACTCAGTGGATGAGGCCGTCAAGGCAGGCGCTCACGTTAAACTCTCGACATTCCTGGCAATACACCATGATGTGACTCTCATCATAGAAGCATGCCCCGGGGGAAGCAAGAGTAATGACAGTCGTAATGTCTTTATAACAGAGACAACTTCTAGATTAACACCCTTGGAAATAAGAAAAAGTCATTCGTTTCACTCGGTTGCACCTAGGGAGATACCAGGGTTCACTTTCCATAACACCTCTATTAGCTTTTTGAGCACTATGGCTTTCCTATATGGAAATATTGTACAACTAATTAAGCGAGAGGGGACTCTTCTTCAGAACAACCAGTTTTCCCTTAGATCACTTTAGAGAGAATTTTTCCTCTTCAAAGAGCGATTCAACTAAGGTTGCAGGTTTCCTTGTCTAGAGGTCTTGTTATTCGCCCAGGTGGCGAACTTTGTTAGCAGTTTCTCGTGCATAAGTGACTGATGTCGCCACCTTAAATCCTTGGTAGTCTCCAAAACAGGGTGTTTTACTTCGGGTAAAGTACCTCGCTGCTCCATCCAGCTTTAGAGGAAAATTTTGTTTTGCAACTTTTAGATCCGAGTTTATACAACCTGTCTTCTTAGCCGTAGGTGTAGGATCTTCCGAGAATATAACATTGGACCTTGTACATTTGTGCATTTTTAACTTGCTGTCATGTATGCTGCTCAGCATTCCACGTGTTTGTAACCACCAAGTCGACCAATATGGGTGGTCCTACCAGCACGGTCTGCATGGATCATCACACATAAGTCTTTAAGGTGACCACACATTTTCATCTTGAAGATTATAGAAAACTTATACTTACAGAAAACGAAGTCGATATAACTAAGTCCATCTGTCTGTCTATTTGTATATCTGGTTTAGCACTCTTACTTGTTTAGCATAAACTTGCCAAAAAGGGCAAAAATCATATAAAATTGGAAAAATGGAATAAAATAAAATCACAACATTATATTCTTTCGATAGCTTTGCATACTAATTTTATTTATTTTTTCGTTTATTTTAATGTCTTTCTTTCCAACATCTTTTCATGTGGAAACAATAAGACACTTAGAAAACCAACAGGAAATTATACTACTTAGTTGCACACCAGGGACAATAAATTATAGAGGAAGTTATTTTAAAGACATTTAAAATAGAGTACATTGTGACACTGTTGCAACCCTTTTAAGTTAACTATAAAACATTGTAAATAAGCTAGAAAAAGTTTTACGAAAGTTTAATAATAAGAATCATAACATTGGCTAAAACCAAATCCGGCTAAACTACATTATATAACCATTAAACCATTTCCGACCTTTAGATGAATTGTTTGGAAAAGACTGAATAAAAAACACTAAAGTTTGCTACATTTAAACATTTTATTAATCATTTGTAAGTCAAATAACCGATTTTATAAATCTCAACTTTAAGAAATTAATAAGAAAACTTTGAAAATTCCAAAGATTTCCAAATTAATTACAAAACATAATATTTGTCAATAAGCTTTAAAATTCTTACGAACATATATTTCTTGACAATATTAAAAGTTATAAGAAAATTGTGTCTAGGTGCCAAAATGTTGTCTCTATTTTGCAGACATATTTTTATTAAACTTTTTTTAAATCTTTTACAGGTCATTGCCTGCAACTTGTCTTTGAGCCTTAATTGAATATACTGAAAAAGAAACAGTAGAAAAAAATGTTTGTAAAAATCAAATTAAATTTAAATTTTTGTTTATAATTTTATTTTGCTGCCTTTTTTATAGGCTGTAACTAAAAAAGTTTTTTTTGTTATTTTTCATTTAATTTGGAAAATCTTTAGATTTTTTTTGATAATTAATTATTATTATCATGTGGAATGTACCCAGCTAGAAACTGAATTTTAATTAAAATACTTTTCAATGACTACTACAAATCGTCAGTCCAGTCTAGTCAATAGTCTAGTCAATAGTCTAGTCTATAGTCTAGTCTATAGTCTAGTCTATAGTCTAGTCTATAGTCTAGTATAGTCTATAGTCTATTCTATAGTCTAGTCTATAGTCTAGTCTATAGTCTAGTCTATAGTCTAGTCTATAATCTAGTCTATATTCTAGTCTATAGTCTAGTCTATAGTCTAGTCTATAATCTAGTCTATAATCTAGTCTATAGTCTAGTCTATAGTCTAGTTTATAATCTAGTCTATAGTCTAGTCTATAGTCTAGTCTATAGTCTAGTCTATAGTCTAGTCTATAGTCTAGTCTATAGTGTAGTCTATAGTCTAGTCTATAGTCTAGTCTATAGTCTAGTCTATAGTCTAGTCTATAGTCTTGTCAATAGTCTAGTCTATAACCTAGTCTATAGCCTAGTGTATATATGTGGTTTGTAGTCTAGACTTTTTACAAAATTTTCAATTTTCTGTGTGTGTTTGTATATATACTACTATTCGACTTAAGTGTTTCCGTTTAATTTGACATTTAGTAAAGCGTAAAGAAAACGTTAAAAGAGTTCAAGACTTAAATAGACCAACGAACAGGCCGAACATCTATCAAAAATATAAGTAAAATTGATGGCTTTGTTTGTTTATGGAGGTTGTTTTCTTCATTTTTTTCTTATTTTTTTCATTTTTCTTTGCTAATGTTTTAGTTTTTACAAACTAAACCACAGTTCTGTAATAAAAGCAAAGAATTTAGGTGTGGTGTCATAAGTTAAAGATGGGGGAAATACTTAAAAAATACATTATAAGCGTACATTAAGAGAGAAGAGAAGGAATGAAAAATTAAAAAGTTTTTGTTAAATAGAATGGTTTTGGTTCTTAGACCATATGAGATTTAATTTTATACGGCTTTTTAAGAAAAACATTAATATTTTCCACAAAGAACTAATTACAGCACTAGTTACTGTCTCACTGACGCTAACTTTTAAATACGAAATTTTTAAACAGTATTAAACAAACATTGATTCCAAAATATTATCTCCCTTAGGTATTTTTTCCACTAACAAGTATATTAAGTTAATTGAAAATATAAGTTCAGTGAATTATTTTGAAATCCTTCTCTATTAACCTTTATGTGCAATAAATTTTGCAAATTTCGCATAAAATACATTTTGACGCCCTCTTACGCCTCAATAATAAAGATCTTTTAATTAATTATTGTATATATATATGTGTGTGTGAGTGTCAGTGGTTAATAAAACCACATTTTATCTGCTAAAAATAAAGTCTTACGTTTCATTTTCCATAAAACGTGTGTACGTGTTAATAACTGCTGGAGACCATGTTGAATGTGTGCGTCTCTAAGAGAGGATATAGAAAAGTTAAATTTCAAAACAAAAACTATTGAGACACAGTAAAAACTGTAAAATTCAAAAAAAAAAGTAAAATCATACAATACTAACATGTATCTAAAGTTAACACAGTCACATTTGCTCGAAATACTTGTTAACATTTAAAACATGCATTGTGTGGTGGAGCCACATATGCCCGGAAATATTCAACTTAAAAGTTACATAACATAAGGATTTTCATCATTATTTATTCTTCCACATGTTGTTCATGTTCAACCGTCTTCACTCTCCAAAAGCTTAGAATAGAAAAAGAAAACAAAATGATTGATTTAAGAATTGTAAATTCCCTTTTTCTGGCAGCATATGAATTCCTGTTCTAAAGATAAGTGTATCACAGAGATCATTCTGCGTCAATAGTCGCAAATAGTAGTCGCAAGTTCTGAACTCTAGGCTTGTTTGTTCCGCCTCATCAACTACATCTTTTTCATTGCAACATGTGACCAAGCGTTGCAAGCGTCATTACAAACGATTAACTGTATTCAGTACAAGTTCTCTTAGATGGTCCCACAAAATTTCCCACAGCCTTAGCGTCGTGTATATTAAACTTAAGTAGGGATTGACTGATTTTTCGGGCTTCACATTCGATCTCTTACGCTTCGAGTTATCGTCATTGATATTTGTTACACGATCGAAAGAATTTTGAAATTTAGTAAGTTTCAATGATCTTTTTAGACAAACGCCTAAAATAATCTGTCTTCATGTTTATTTGTCTGGCCTGGGCTATTTTTATCATCCGTTTTAAACTGAAGCTCACAAATCGATGGAACACATCCACCATAAGCTTTGGAGTGCAGTTGTTGTGCTAAGCCACTATCGGTCCTGCTGTGCATTCCATTCCATGCAAAAAGCTTTCACTGAATGAATTATTTTTCAATGTTCAGAATCTTAGTTTCCCGGACGAAATTCCTAAGAATTTTCCACTTTTTCACTTCCAAGATACTAGCCTGACATTGGCAAAGTAAATGCTCCAGAGTTTCACTGTTCTCTTCACATGCTATACATTCGTCTGAATTCGCTCTTCCATCAGAATCACCCCAGAGGTGATAAGTTTTTTAGTTAGTTTTTTTTTTTTGGAATTGGAGCGCACAACAGGCCCGATAGTGTGCTAGGTGTATTTCTTCGTATTTGATGCAGTATACATCCTCCTATCAACCTAACCTAACCTAGTCAGTTAGTTGGTTAGAAAAGAGGATATACATATATACATCTATCGAAACGGTTGTGCGCTCTTTAACCAGTGCCTCAGGTGGGAATCGAACCCACCACCTCCGGTCTAACCACTAACCTACCAGAGTTAGTTAGTCGACAAAAATATATTTTCGAACGTTATTTCGGAAATCGTGATCCGATAATGAAAATATTTCCAAATTATTTTAAAGATATACTTCTTAAGTAATGATACAACCATTTCATTTCAGACGGTGACCAAAATCGTCCAAATTCTTATACGGCTACATATGTACTTTAGGATCACTCCAATCACATATAGAACCCAAAACAAACATTTTGAGAAATTGTATTTTAGAATTTTCACTAGGAACTTATTTTATCTCCATAAAAATGGGGCCACCGTAATGCACATGTGTGGGTTTTAGTTTTTAAACATTTAGCTTTGTTATTCAACAACAAAATTTTCACTTGTACATTTATGTTCTATAATAGGACTAAATCCTTGGATTTTCTTGGCATCACTATGTGGTGGTTCTTTAATTATATTGTCAAAACTATGTGACAGTGTCGTGTGGGAACACAAAGTGCAGATATGTTTTATATAAATATTACCTTTTTCAAAGATTTAGCTGCACTTTTCTGCGAATCTCGCCTCAGAACTCCATTATATCTTGGATTCTATGTTTGGTAAAATAACGTCTTTTTATACCCTACACCACTTTAGTGGAGAGGGTATATTGGGTTTGTGCTGATGTTTGTAACATACAAAAATATTCGTCCTATACCCACCATAAAGTATACCAATCGGCTTAGAATCATTTTCTGAGTCGATTGGATGAAATTTGCCACACACACAATGACGAAGCCTATTGAAAATGGTTAAAATCGGTCCATTATTTCGTACCCCCAAATTGGGCTTTTGGGCTAATAATTAATTAAAATGGTCTATTATGTCAACAAAAGTCGACAAAACTTAGTTTTATAGAACTATAAATGACACTACCGATTTTTGTAATGATCGGGCTTCATTTGACCCTAGCCTTCATACAAACTCCGAAAATGACTTAAAGGTCAAAATTCACTTACAAACACTAATGACACTTTTAAATTCTACATAAATAATATTGAAGTAGACTTAACTCCCCTACCAACATTTATAAGGATAGGGCCATATTTTGCCCTATTCCCCTTTGAGCCCTCTTGTAAAAAATCTCTTTTTTTGCAAATAAAAAAATATTTTTTAAATAATTCCCATTTTTAACATACATGCTGACTGATGTAGAGTATCATATGGTCGGCTACGCCCGACTATACATTCATACTTGTTTTTGACTAAGAATATTTATTGAATGTTATCTTAAATGTACAGAGTAAGGACCCTAATTGTATTTGGATTAGTCTGAAATTGAACTCATAAAGGGGGCAATTGGTTTAGTCATGTTAGCCTGTTTAGATATTGGTTGAAATGGGGTTTCAAAAGATTACAGATATCTTATCTCTGTTAGTATTTTCAAAGTACTCAACTATATTGTCATACAGTAGCTAATATAGGACCTAACGACATTATACAATATATAAATAATTAACATTTGTTTTGCAACTTGCTCCACTGTCCAATGTATGCAGACATATAATAAATCTATAAACACTTGATAAATTCTAATTTTAATTTTGGTTTCACCTAAAAATAACAAAAACAGATAAAGCCACAAATATATATAGATTTGTTTTTCTTAATTTAAACAAAATGTGTATTTTAAACCTAAGAGCAGAAATTATTTATAAAGTTCAATTAATTGATAATGAATTGTTTTCTAAAAATAGTTATATTTCAAATGTGAAATAATTTAAACAATTCTTTTGTGGAAAACCAAAAATAAACATGAAAAAAATCAATTATTTCAAGAAAATAGATATTTTATTGTCATTCATACAAAATCAATTGAATTCTTTATAAATAAAATATTTAATTTATTTGCGTGGTTTTTATTAATTATTAATAAAATATAACTGTTTTTGTTTGATATTTTATTAACAATAGACCTAATAAACATTGACATTTTTAATCATTAAGCTTCCAATCTGTGCAAGTTTATTCGACTTGTTTTATGAAAACCCTGTTCAAACTCTGTTCAACTAAAATATTTATATACATTTTAGAAATAATTGTTTAAACAAATAATTATAAAAAAACACATTTAAAATGTGAATAATCAAGTGGTTAAGTTAAAAACTGATCAATACAGAGTGGTTTTACTAAATGCATAATGAGACTGATCAAGTTTACCAATCCAAATAGTCGCTCAAACGTATAAGGGTTGCGCAAATCAATTCCCATATAAATCAAATGCGAGAATGGAAACATGCACAGGTTGCACAGTTTACAAGGGTTTTGGGCGTTTAAATGAGAACCCTTATCACTTTTATATATCAATAGCATTAAAGACAAATACTTATCACATTCACTGACAAATAAGGAATTTAATAAGTCGCTCACAAATAAGCAGTTTAGTAAGATATTATATATTACATTAAAGATACGAACTTGGGTTTAAGTTTGTTAGTCCCCCCATGTTGTATTCACAATTCCTGTGCTGTCATTAGATTCAAGTAATTCCCACTCTCTCTTACTAATAGGGAGTTAAATAAGCTGTTACAAAACATTTGCTTACGCATGTTGTGATAAAATGGAAATCAGTTCAAAATACTTATATACATACTTATATCTGATAATCAGGGCGCTTATAATATGCACTATTAAATGGGAAAATATGCCTTAAAAATGTGGAAAATAGGCACCAAAACATATTTCTTTGTTTTTGACAACAAATATACAGGTTTTTAAGGACTGCTTTATGTACTATAATTTTACTTATACGGAACCACGACCTCGAGAATAACAAATATAAAAGTGGAAAGCTTAAATGCAATTCTAATAAAATTTGGTGAATGAATGTATTTTTGTAAACATTATATTTCCTACGAATTTTATTGTTTGGTAATGTTTTTAAGTGAATTATGGACGTGAGAGATATGTAAAAACAAAATTTCATAAAGTTATCTTTGTATATAGACAAACAGATGGACAGAAATTGATACTGAACCGATAATTTAAGGACCAATATTTTGGGCGTTGCAATTAGCAGCACAAACTCAAAATACCTTCCGCACTATTGTGGTTTTAAAAATTAAATAACACTATGTAAAATTTTATTTCATGGAACCTAGTATTTTGTTGTTTAATCGAAATTTGCTGATATTTATTTAAAGAAATTCTATATATGTAAATACCAAATTTGTTGTAAAAATATGAAACACAGAAAAAACAAAACAATTTGTTTTAAAAAAATATGCAAAATGTGCTATAAAAATTTTGAAAATATGCAAAATATATGCAATTTAAAGCAAAATATGCAATTTATGCATTTATAACAAAATATGCAACAGCAAATCGATGCCATTTTGTAGCAAATTTTTTGATTCGAAAAGAAAACTAGTTAAAAGTCATTTTGAGTTAGTGACTAAAAACATGCATTTGCATAGAAATCCTTGCTCTGCTAATAATATATATGGAAGTCATTACAAGACTACTTCAAAGTAATAGTATAAAAGCAGATAACATGAAATAGGAATTGTAAAGTAAGTTATTGAGTAAGTACAAGTCATTAAAAAGTTTTTTTTATATGTGGGTACGGAGTAAGTTTTTCGTTGTAATGAAAGTTTTTGCTGGGTTTTATTTACACATTTTCCAAAAAATAATTTAAAGCTTTGTCGGATTTATTTAAAATGTTTTGCTATATCTAAAGAATTTGGAAAATATTATTTCTTTAATATACTTTTGTGTCATTTTAATCCTGTTGACAAAAAAATAATTTAAGTTTTAATAATTTTAAAAACTAAAGTTAGTCCAGTATTTGTCTCTTAAACACTTTATATTGGCTATAAGTAAAAAACGAAATAAAATCAAAGGGAAAAAGAAAAATAGCACTTAAACACAGGAAAACATTAAAAAAGCCAACCATAATAAAACAAAATGAAAACTGCAAACTATCAACGACAAACACAGAAGCTGCATAATGGGAGTCTAAGTACAAGCAGCGATCTCCATTTTTATACCCTACACCAATATAGCGGAGAGGATATTATGTGTTTGTTCTGATGTTTGTAACATCAAAGAATATTGGTTCTACATCCACCTAAAAGTATACCAATCGGCCTAGAATCACTTTCTGAGTCGATTTTGTCGATGTCCGTCTATCCGTCTGTGTGTCCATGTAAACCTTATGCGCACGCTACAGATCAAAATTTTCAAGATAATTTGATGAAATTCGGCACATTCCCTTTTTTTTGATGTAAGAACGAATGATATTGAAAATGGTTAAAATCGAGCAATCATTTCGCCCCCATAGAACCGTACCCCCCGAATAGGGCTTTTGTGCTCATAATTATGTTAAATGTTCTATTTTGGCAACAAAAGTTAGCAAAACTTAATTTTATAGAACTTTAAATGACATTTTCGATTTTTGAAATGATTGGGCCTAATTAGGCCCTAGCTCCCATATAAACTCCCCTTCAGAAATTGAAGGTCAGAACTCACTTTTAAACACTAATAACACGATTAAATTCTTCATAAATAACTTTGATCTAGGCGTAAATTCCTATACCAACATTTATAAATCAAATTCTTTATTTTTTTAAAAAATAATCCACATTTTTAACATAATGACTGGTGTAGAGTATCATATGGTTGGTCATACCCGACTATACATACCTTCATACTTCTTTATATTTATTACAAAAAGTTACAGTATCAAAATAAGCTTTTAAATAATAGAAAATACAAAAGTGAATATAGTTGCCTTTGCTTCTAAGCCATTTAAGTATTATTTAGTACATATACATACATCTGCTGCTATAGTAGCTTTAAAAAGCATGTAAACGGATTAAATGGATTAAATTCAAACAAGAAACAATTGACAGCATTAAACAAAAAAACTTGTCTTATTTTATTTATTTCCTATATTTGCTAAATGATTTAACCAACTAAATAATGGAATGCATGAATAAAACACAGGAAACAATATAGAACGATTAGTTCGATATCAACAAAAGAGATTAAATAATTGCAAGCGAATCATCAAATGAAATAAATAAAAAAATAAATTACAGAAAAAAATATCATAAAGAAGAATATCATCTGAAAATCAACTCTGTTCAGTAGACGGTTAATAACTACTAATTAGGAATGTATATTTGTATTTCAATTATTCATTATCCATATCGATGTACATACATAGTTCATTTGTATGTATTAATTTTTCAAGTCGTAATATTATAATCTTATAGACTATACATTAACGAGGGTTGGGCGAAGTACAGATAGGATTATAGAATAGATAGGATTATAGTTTTAACAGATAAATGCTACAAAGCATAATTACCATAATGCGTTGTTGCAATAAAGTTGTCAAAATTACAACGGTTGTTGTCAAAATTTTAACTGAGTATTATTAAAATCTTATATAAATGTTAGCAATCACAGAGATACCTGGTATGAAAAGAGTAAATCATGAACATAACCGGTTAAATAGGGAAAATTATTGACATACCATGAGTAATAAGATATCTTACATCCATCACCATTCTCTTTAGCATAATTCTCAATCAGCCGACACACATATTCACCCCTATCGCCAATCCAAACTTCACTTTTTTCGTTCACTAACTTTTTTGTGGTGGAAAAATTTTCCCTGTTGTGAAATTTGTTGATGGAATTTTGTAAACATTGAATAGTTGTTCCATACAAAATGAACTATTGTGAATGAATTGTTCACAACAAGTTCGAGGGAAAATAAAATTTCAAGGGAACAAAATTTTCACTTCTATTGGCGATAGGAGTGATTGAGAAAAATATCAGACACATTAGTTATAGTTATACGGATGGATAAGGTCCGTTTTATATACACTTTACACCAACTCATTTATAAAGCTCAGTCCCACAGTCACTCCCCTGAGGGTTATCTGTTGTCTCGGCAACAGCACTGAACTTATGCCGAATTTATAGACTTTGCATCAATATTTTAACCAATATTTTAAAACTCTGCTCTGTTGGCCACCGGTTTCCGTTGTCACAGATTATGTGGTTCTCCTTTTTGACCCTATGTCAAATTATTCCAAGAAAAGACCGATGATACAAGTGGTCATTACCAAATGAAACATACCAGGGGGTAACGACAATGGAAAGATACATTATAGTTGGGTCCAATAATGATCAGTTAGTAATTTGACGTGTTAGAAGAAGTGAAGAAGAATCATAAAGAGGGACAGTGAAGGGAGAGAGATGGAAGGAAGATGTGCAAGAAAGCCATAGAAATGATAATATGAATGACGTGAGGTGGAAGAAGATACGTCGAGCATAATGTGAAAATATAGTTCACAACCATTTTGACAAGTTCAGGAATGCTGTAAGTCATTCTAGGTTATCAAACGATAGATCTTACAGATCATTAAAATAAGTTAACCCTAAGGTTCGAAAATGGGGCGTTTCCAAAACTGGACAATGACAGAGAAAATGGACTACCGTCTTATCTTCATTCACTTTTTTAAAAACACGACAAAAGACTTTATACTGTAAGCCAGTGCTCCTAGCACTATTGTAAAATTCACCTTAAAATATAGACGATTCTTTGTGGATCCATTTTGGACCACAATGTTCGAAATATCGATCAAGTTTGTGACAGGATGTGACAATATTCAACAATATGCTTCTTTATGATGGACAGTGGATCTCTACAGAGCTGGTACACGTCCAGAGACCGTGCCTTTTAACTCATATAAGGGTAATGTGCGAATGTCTCGCCATCTAGTTTAGATACATCCGGCATTTATGGACAAGTTGTGATGTTGAGTAGACACCAATCAGGCACTCAATAGTAGCTTGACTATCAGTATAAATACTGATTTCCCTATTGAATATCCGATAGTACAATAGTCAATTTGACGCCCTCTTGATCGCTGATATTTCAGCTTGAAGGATACTACATTCATCATTAAGTCTAAATGAGATTTTTGTCTCTAGTTCTTCAATAAAAATGCCTTCAACAACTCATTTTATTGCTTTGGATCTGTGTGTATATATTCGCATGACACCTAGAACAAGTGTTCCATTTGCTAGTCCTGTTTAATCTGATCACTGCTATAATTGGTTAATCAAACAGATTAAATGATGAAAAATATGTAAAAGTCCAACGGATTTCGTATAAAGACAGCTCTTTTAATTTCTCATGATCTGTAACCGAATTGTTGCAGAATTTTGTCTCAAGTCTAAAATGTAAAGGTTTATAACGCTAAGAAAATTGGGGCGAAGAGAGCCTACCTAATATTTGTTTGGATGACCGAACATAGTTCCAAAAGGTAGAATGGATATGGAATAATCCGCCCGTTTTTTAGCTATGGACACAAAGCGAATATAACAATATTAAGTTGCAGCAAGTTATTCAATTCTGTTGGATCTTTTCCAATAAATTCTCTATTCTCTAAATGTTCACATGAATGTTAGAGTTCTTCATGTAAGATTTAAACATTCTAGCTCTAATAGTTTCATAGATATACGAATTTTTCTATTTAATTCCTGTAAGGGCTTCAAGCTCCCCGGACTTTAAGAGCCTCCAGATGTTCTGATCTTTTTCCTCCAAAATATTGAGATGAATATTAAAGCTCTTAGTGCAAAATTATGAATAAATGATTTGTTTTACTTATTTAATATGGGGGTGCTGCTCCCTTCATAGGTAGTCCTCCAGTTTATTACCCAAAATGTGTAAATAGATGCTGTAGCTATGCGTACAAAACTTTAGGATTCTAACTGTAATATTTTTAAGATAAACGATTTTTTATTTAATTTGTATAGGAGGTTCCCCTTAAATGGGCGTGGCTCCTCGACCACTTGAAATTAAAAAAAATCAAGAAAATCGATTCAGCCATTTAGTAGTATATAACGTTCAAACATACAAATAAACCCACAATATAGATAAATATTTATTAATATTATTTTGTCCAAAAAAAATGGAGAACCTTGATCTCTTATTTGGGTTCATTGACTTGTTAATATGTATGTAACAAAAGATTACAAAAATGCCTCTATACTATTGCTTTCGCATAAAGTATCATTTATAATGTATTAACTTAAAAATACCAACTGATCAAAACAAATTCTTAACATTACATTCTAATCCATCTAATCAAACATTCCTCGTACAGCCAATAACTGCGTAACGTCCATACGAGGCGAATAAGAACAATGAATATAAATGTTTGAGCACGTAGTAGAATATATAATTGCCTCAGCAAATGTGATAATTTGTTGGGAATAGATTTTGCATTCAAAACGTTACAGTTCATATAGTACGATTTTACGACTACAAGTTACATGCATGTATGTCTAACAACTACATACATATAGCGATTAACTGCCAATACACACCCATTGTTAAATTGTGGGTGTTTAAAGTCATTTATCTTCTCACAACTCTGGTTATATTCTAACATTCTATTCCATTATAATCTCAGACATTGTTACTGTGTTCTTGAACCTCTAACTAACGTTCAAAACAGTTCATATAGAAAAACTGTCAATTTTAATAATAATAAAAAGCAGCGCTATTACATAACAAAACCAACAGAAATATTTTACTAAATATATATACATACTGGTATTTTCTATTATCATGTCATGGAATCTTTGTTACAAAACAGTTAGGATTAAATTAATGGGTGTTAGAGGAATTTGAAAATCTTAGATTTTAGATTAGGTAACAAAGGACAATATATTTGTTGGGATGTCGAAGGCAAAAGTATATGTAAGTTAGTGATAAGCAAATTATTTTGTAGCATTAAAACATGTTATTGCTGAAGCACATTTAGGTAATGAACATGGTAAGCAGTAGTTATTACACAGCTTGTTTAAGAGTAGAGGTCTTGCATAACCAAGTTTTTTATAGCGATATAAACAACGTTATTATTACTGCTATTATTTTAATCTACATTGTAGCTGTATTGTACAGCGATTTCATGTATTTGTAACTAGACACGACAATGTGTAAAACGTGATCATCAATCAGTGCTTTAAAATATTTTTATTAAAATCAAAAGAGGAAGATTTAAATGTAAATTTTGTTTAGAGCAATAATTCAATTATTCATATCAACTAAAACTTATTAACAATAAATGAAATTCAACTCATATATATTAGATAAATTAACTGATCTGGCGACCACAAAATGTTATTGAGAATCAGACCTGAGTGTTTTGCAGGAATAGAACCCACGATCCCAATTATCCTATTTACACAATTTTCACAGTTATTTGGGAGAACTTAAATCAGTCATGATGAAATCTATATATTTTTATACCCTTCACATTCGTAAGAAGGGTATATATAAGTTTGTCATTCCATTTGTTATTTCTATAATATAATTTTCCGACCCTATAAAGTATATATATATTCTGGATCCTTATAGATAGCGGAGTCGATTAAGCCGTGTCCATCTGTCTGTCTGTCCGTCTGTCTGTTGAAATCAGTTTTTAGAGGACCCTAGAAATCGGCGAGATCCGAATCTTCAATAATTCTGTTAGACATGCTTTCAAGAAGATCGCTATTTAAAATCAGCAAAATGGGCCGGTAAATAACGAAGATATGAGCAAAAATCCGAGACAACCTCTGAAAATTTCATCAAAAAATGTCATATATTTTCATGCTTTGTTAAATAAGCAACAACAACACTGTATAATTGATACAGATGTACACGTGTGTGTAGATGCATTTGGTTTTATTCAGCTGTGTATTTTGTTTTGTATGTTTGGATACTGTTGGCGTCATTGAGTTGTCTATTTTGTTTTTGTAAATTCTGTTCGTATATTTGGATGTAGGTTTGTTTTATTGTGTTGTTTACTTTGTTTTTGTTTTTCTTTGTTTTTCGTTATGTATGTTTAGATGTCTGTTGGTTTAGATGCCTTGTGTAATTTGTTTTTTATTTCGTTTAGCGTTGTTGTTGTTCATTTGTTTAGCTTTTGCTGTAATAATAATGTAGTCGGAAAATAATTTATAATTTATAAAACTAAGATGTTTAAAATACACTATGGTGAAGGGTATATAAGATTCGGCACAGCCGAATATAGCACTCTTACTTGTTTCTTTACCCTGTGATTTAAGCGTCAGGGAATTTTCTCCAAGTTCTTTAAATCTATGCTCAATAAGTATCAGTAGTTCTTTATCTTCCAGAATTGGAGGAGTTACTAACACTCTTATGATCTTTTGAAAAGGAATCTAACTTTGCATTGAGCCAGGCAGATTTTATGAAATGCTTTGGCCCTTCATAGACACTAAACTTTCATAATTTTAGAGAATTTTAACTACATCTAATGTAGAAATCTATACCTTTTTTTATCCTTTGATTTAAGCGTCAAGACATCTACTTTAACTTCTTTATATAGAAGCTTTATAGGTTCTAGTATTGTTTTGTCTTTTAAAACTCCCACGATCATTTAAAAATAAACCTATCTTTGCATTGAGACACAGGTATATTATGAAATGCGGGAAAATTTGTGTCGCCATTTGTAATTATTTTGATACGTTTGTGGGTCCTTATCAAAACGTCTAGTCCTCTGCTGCAAGTTCTTTATTGGAGCGTTTAATGAGAGATATACCATTTATAAAATCCTGGGTTCGTCTTGAGTCCACCTTCAACAGTTTTCATACCATTTAACAACTTTGAACGCATTAAAGTACTTCACCTAACTCCCGTAAACTTTACTCCTATAAAAACAACAATATTTTCATGCTTGAATCTTCCATAGACACTTAATTTTCATAGTTATTTTAGAGAATTTTAACCAGTTCTAATGTATAAAGATATAGCGTTTCCCTTATGCTTTGGTTTAATCGTCTCGACATCTACTCCAAGTTCTTTATATGGAATTCCACAATTGAATGAGAGTCTAAAACACGCATGATCTTTTGAAAAGAGAACTACCATTTGTCAGAATTTATGAAACGCTTGGGCCTTTTCGTCGACATTTCTATTAATTTTGATACGTTTTTGGGTCCTCATCCAAACGTCTTTGCTTTAAGTTCTTTATTCGGGCATTTACTAAGGTATCTATATTTTCGTTGAGCCAGAGTTCTCAAGGTTTTAAGAAATTCTGGGGCCTTCTAGTGTCCTCCGAACGCATTAAAGTACCTTCCATAGTAGTTTTCTCCTCAACTTGACTTATTTGAATTACCTATTCCCAGATACATGATCATTGCCGGTATATGTAAGGACACGTTGAAGGACCTATCACCTATTTCTAATTCTCAAATGGATGAAATCGCAGAATCTGACCTCAGAAAGGCGAAATGTTTCGAAACATCTTGGGTGTTGCATTCATAGCCAATATATCATAAATATAGCGAAAGAACTCGAGGCTAAGAGATCTAACAAGAAATGACAGAGGTTTAAAATTTGTGAAAACGATTTAGTGATACCCTGTTTATGATCCGTATCTTCCGGCTTAACGAGAACTTCACAGTGACAGTTGTTGTTATAACAGTTCGACTGTAGGCAATTGTCCTCCCTGGGGAAACAAATTTCGGTTGATACAGCTGTTGCTGAATTAACAATATATGTCCTAGTATGACTCGTGTCATTCCGGCTCGAATATATAATTATAGGGGGAAAGTCAATGCTTCCATATGAAAGTTTCTAAAATGTTCCTGTTATTCAAGGATGAAAGATCTCGAGTATGGTCTAATATATATTTCAGTCTATCTCGGTTTAGGATTGCTCCTCTGAAGTTTAACGCATACCATTCAATTTGCATCAATCAAAAGCTAGATTTGAAATATACTTTCAGACTAACAAATCCAAAATGTTATATTCAGACACATGATCTTGGGATCTTGTACCTCACTCCATTCATAAGATGTAGAATTCTAGAATTCACCTTTAGTCCAAATGAAACATTTATAGTTTTGAAGGTTTTTATAACTCTTTTAGAACTAACTTTTTCATATTCATTATATATTTACAAGAGATATGTCTTTATTTCTCTTACATTTTCAGATCAAGATTTTTATTACATTGGACAACAATATGGCTATCCAAGCGTTTTCAAATTTTAGACTGCAATGTATGTCGATTGCATTGAAATTAAATATCAATGATTTACCATTCGAAGTTATTCAAAATTTAAATGATGAGACCACCAGTGCAAAAAAGTGCATTGCAGCAAAATGAAGCAAATCGTTTGCAACATCATCAACAGACACATAAGCATTTACAGCAACAAAAACAATTGCAACAGCAACCGGATATTATAGCAACAAACTTTAGTGATTTACAACAAACCGAAACAATAGCTCGAAAATCAAAATTAGAACAACGCGAATTACTTGTTGAGAATCATTTAAATAGCGCCTGTTTTGCTCAAGTGCATCATCAGCCTACAACCAGGCAACCGCCGCCACCACCACCGCCTATAACAGCAAGAACAATAACACGCAAATCATTGCCAACTTATTACAACGATTGTTATCAGCAGCAACAGCAACATCCTACTCCCCATTTAGCTAACAGTGGTGGCATTCAAAACAATAGAAGAGATTCTTCAGCGACTGTAAAATTACTTGATCTCAGTACATCGCCACCATCACTAAACGAAACGTTGTTTCGAAATCAAACAACAACTTCAGCTGAAGTATTACAGAATCGCATTTCCGCCAGCAACAATACAAACAATAGTCAGCAACGTCTCTCATTTGCCAGCCAGTATTCATCACGTTCATCGTCCAGTGACGACAGTAGTAGTCTCAGCTTAACAACTGCCTGTGCTAGTTCAGCAGTAACAGCAGCTGCGTCGGCAGAAGTAGGTGCTATCCATTATAATACATACAACAATACTTTCGATGATGCTGCAGAAAATTTCATTATAAATTTTCCGGCCGATACTTCACCTTTGCCAGCTCAACCGTCACTTGTTGTTGCGGCACACTCTGACTATTGTCTGCCATTGTCCGAAACAGAACCGCTGTTGACGAATATTGAGTCCACTGTGAATGATAAACAACGTTCGATTTATCTAAATAAGAATAGTGCTTCCTTGATTTTTACACGCAAGGACTTATCAACACAAATAGCAGCAAAGACTGCAACAGCTACTACATATCAGCAACAACAAAAGCAACAGCAATTTAAATCACAATCAAAAACAAATAATAATTTTAATGGAACGCTTTCTTCGCTCAGTTCCAAATCGTTTTCAGGTTTAACTTCTACAGCTGCAAACAATAGCGGTGGCCCAACCAATGTAAGACGTCAAAATCATTCCACGTTACGTTCATTTTCCGAAGAGAATTACAAGCGTAAACCCACAAAGCATTTACCAGCAACATATCATCAGCAACATCGTCGTAGCTTACAACTTAATTACAATAATAATCTTGTGACTACAACAACTTGTGGCACACACGCCAATAACAATCACTGTTGTGGTAGCAACAGTAACAGCGGTATATCAAATACAGCTGTTTTGCATAAAACTCATCATAGCAACCAGCAGCCGTTGCAACGACAACAGCAACAACAGTCCTTATTTAAGCAGCCACAACAGCAGGGTCATCACTATCAGCATTGTAGTTTAAACTCAAATACTTGTGCGGCAACAAACAACACGGCAACTGCAACACGCAAACAATACGCGTACTCTTGGTACGCTCCCGTCTATAGTGCGCTTGAGGAGGAACTAGAACAAGATTCTAGGGTAAGTAGCTAAGAAAATGAGTTAATTATGCAGAAGCACATATTTTGATCACATTCGTTTCTATGTATTCACATGTCATCATCATTCGGTGTTTGTAGTTCCTATAGTTGTTAAGTTTTTCATTGTTCTGTTTTTTAGACTTAACTTGAAGAGATTTTAAAACATACTTTTAGGCGATTTTTTTATTTATCTAAAGTGAGAAAACGAGTTAAGGAATACATACATATAGATTACGGGTTACTTTAGGGTGAATAAAGTTGATGTACGAGATAAAAGCTACATCCTTAATAATAGATTAATTATCGAATGGAGCGAATTCTACAAACACAATTTGAAGCTCTAGGAGAACATCTAATAGATCAGAAAAATCAAAGTAAAACGCTCAACTCAAAGTCTTCTAATGAAGAAGATCATGGTATCACTCGATTTACCACTTGATATAAAGTGGTGGGGCTGGATAGAGCAGGGCATTCGCAGATAGTAGTTTAATGTTCTATATTAGGTTAATGATCGATTGGAGTGAAATCGATAAATATAATTTAATGCTCTAGGAGAACATCTAATACATCAGGAAAATCAATGTAAAACGCCCAACTCAAAGTCTTCTAATAAAGAAGATCATGGTGTCACTCGATTCACCATTTGAATGTAAAGTGGTGGTCCTTGATAGAGCAGGGCATTTGCAGAGAAGGTGGAAGAGCCTATTCTCTTTATCATTGGAACTGCACAACATTCATTGAAGGGGAATCAAATCCGACTTGCATAAGTGCCTAGTACCCTGTGTCCATGTCATACTGCCTAGAGCATTTCTCATTGAAGAAAAGCCACATTATCTTGACCCCTTTACATTTGTCCAACTTATTCCATTAATTTTAATGTTTTAAAGAAAAAGACCAGTGAACACTACTTTTGATTAATCCCGATGGAGTTTCTACTGAAATGTGGCTGAAAGTATTCAGAGCAGAAATTCGATCTGGATAGACCACTGCCTATTTATTATATATAGAAATCCTGAACGATCTGTTCTGATTATCCGACATCTTACTAACTTCCAAATTATGTACATATATTTCTTGATACATTAGGGTTTTTACCAGGATCTTCCGAATGTGGTTCATTTGGGAAGAGCCTTGAATGCTGCTAAAATTTAATCAGGAATTTTCCAACACTTCTTACCAAAGTATACAAATATTTTCCGTATGACAGACTATTATTTACATTAAACAAAAAAAAAAAAAACAAAACATATTTTTTATAAAAATTAAAATTATTTGATATTAAAATTTCCAGGATTCCTCGCCAATTCACAATCTGGCCAATACAAAGAAACAACACATCAACCAATACCATCAATCTCACGATCTTAATACATCACTAGCACCCACAACTGATAACGAGACAGAAGCACTTCTAGAAACCCGCCATAATATAAATATACAAACTCATCTGCCGGCCAACAATCTTAAGAAAGAATCGATAACTAAACAACTTCATCCCGCAAAGTTATCTCTGCAAAGTAAGGGAAACCATCAAGCGACCAAAGGAATTGGCCACAGTGGTGGGGGAGACGTTAACGCGGTCGAAGGATTTTCAAATTATGACTTGGAGGGCCCTCATGCAGGCTCGTTGGGGCTTGCTGGGGGCCCACAACCCAGGCGTATACGTTTTGGCAATTTTCTTAAATCTTTGGTCGGTCTGCGGCCATCAGTATCAAATCGTAATGTTAATGGTGTGGTTGGAGCAAACACTTCAAAATCTACGGCAAATGAACCATATGAAGATGGCGCTGGCAACCCACCATTGGCAATACCATCATCTCCGGAAATTACCATTACGCGTACGCCTTCCGAACAAAATATGGTCGTTATGCGAGATCCTTCGGGTTACCGCGAGTACAATGCCTACAGTAGTAGGGAAAAGTTAGCAAATTTCCATCGTGAAAGAGTTGTCAAATCCGGTAGTACGTCATCCCTAAATGTTATGCAACAGAAATTGTGGAATATAATGCGAAGGGAGGGAAGTGCTATGAGTCTGCATCAAGAGAAATCACAGTCTATTGTCCATTATACGGGCCTTAGGAAATGTGAAACGGTTTTAGCCCTAACACGACAAACAACATCTCCTTGTTCACCCACAATGGGTGCGGGTGCTGGAGTTACGGGCAGTAATTCCAGAAATCATTTAAGCGAAAGTCATGCCGCACGTCTGTCGTATACGGGTAGTGGTATATTTAGTGCTAATGGTGTGGAGCAAATACGTCCATTAAATCGACTGAGGAATAGCATTTCCAGTATGAACAACACTTGCTCAAGATGTTCCAGCCTCCTATCGTTGGCTGCCTCCAGTTCAAGGTATTCATTGAATAATACAACAAATCCTATGGCTCATACTTCCCAACAGCACCTACGCCAATCTAGTAACATAAGCAGTAGTAATATTAGTAATACATTTAGTCGCAGTCGCGATGGATCTGTCGAGGCCGGTCTCCATTTCGCCGTTAAGCGTAATAGTCGAACATCAGCCTTGAGTTCACAACGAAATTCCACCTCCGGTGCCAATAGCACAACCAGCAGTCGAACACCATCAATAACCTCACCCACAACAACCACCGCAACTACCGCTTCCACAATAAAGCTTACAACACCACCCACCGATAATTCTTTGTCTGTACCTCTTCTCTCGCCGCCACCCAACTCCTCGTCTATAACATCAACTGCAATGGCACCAGTCCTTAGAGAGAGTGTAAGTTTTCCCGCTGAATCAGCGTCTCTGTTAAAAGTTGCCAACAAAAAAGAAACGTCAACCATCAAAATCAATGATGAGGGTGATGTTAGAAATGTGGACTACGATATGATTGATGGTGTCTATAGAAATAACACTAACAACACCAGTGGTGGCAGCATTATCAATAAACCCTGCTCTTCATCTACATCCTCTTCCAACTCCACACTTTTACCGATTGCACAAGTGAACGTGACTTTATCGACAAATCCAAAAACATCAGCTTCAACTACCTTTACAGAAACAGCTGCAGTTGCATCCACAACAACTGAATCTATAATGGCAACAATAATGCAACGTTGCAACACTCCAAATGACTCCCTCAACCCCACTACTACACCAACAGCAACACAAGCACCACCAGCACGTCCATTCGAAATGTTCACGTGCAAGTTGTGTCTTATCGATGTCGAGAATGCCAGCAATTCAACTATATTACACCAGTGTGGCTGTCAGTTTTGTACCGAGGTAAGTTTCCAGTTTTTGCTTTTATATTCTTCCTTTGTTTACTTGTTCCTCCACTTTTACATTTATTTTTGCCATTCAGTTGTGCCCCATTGAATTACTGAATCCATAGAGTGTGAATTGAACACAAGGATTTATGTAGAGAAAACATGTTTTCCGTGTTATTTCTATGTTTGTGGAAGCATAAATTCCATTTATATTCTATGGAAATGAAGAAGAGATATTTTGTGTACTATTCGTTTTTTGTCCAAATACACAAATTGAATTCGTCCAATAAGTTTATAGTTTTTGGGTGTGTAAATAATATTTTGTAGTTTTCTTTTTTTTAAACAAGATTTATTATGTCATGGTTGTATGTGGGAATGAAAAAAAGGATACTCACCTTACAAGGTGTATATGGATGATGTTAATGAATACTAATCGTTTTTATGTTTGAAATGTTAAAGAGATCTCATAAATTCTTTTTGTACTTATCCGTAAAGTTTTAGTTTTGAGTTTTGAAGGACCTGTGGGCTTCCTTTTTCATACATAAAAAAAGAAGTTTAAGAACAAGATGTAGAATGAGTAGAATCCTTAGTTGTCTTTTAACAAGTCATAAAAATATCGATCTCCTATGAACTTGATTATTCTCTAAAGCAAGGAAGTGTAAAAAAAATGATTAACCGGTTACTTTTATAGACTTCTTCGTAGATACTTAGTTGAGATAGTTCAGATAGTTCAATTTCCCACATTAAGAGGAGACAATATCGTCCATCTATTGGCATTTACTGTTCAAGTGTGAAATATTCACATCAGATAATAAGGCAGCTCAGCCTCGAAATTTCGGCGCCATTTTACCCTACACAACTTTAGTGTCTCCTATACCTAGCTTAAAGTACACCATTTAGTCGGTTGAGCTATGTCCGTCTGTCCGTCCATGTAAACCTTGTTATCAAATTTAATAAAATTTGGTCCATGATCTTCTATTGTCTCAGGGACGTTCTCCCGGGGACGTTCTCTCCCGGGTGTTATTTCACCAAGGCGGTGCGGTGAAAAATTGGTAACAGTCTACTGATTGGCTTAGTCCTAGCATATATTGCCAGAGGTCAGTTGCCCACAGGACTATGTCCTGGCTGGTCAGTTGGTTGAGGTTTCTTCGGGATCCACGTAGTGGCTGTGGTTTAAACCCAAATTCGCGGGGAGCTTAGGTGGCGGTTAAAAGACTTATGCATGATAATAGTCAATATTTCCGGATAAGTTCGGTGCTGTTGCCGAAAACAATAGATACCCCACAGAGGAGTAACTGTGGAACTAAGCGTTAGAAATGAGTTGGTATTAATTGTATATGGTACTGGATGAATGTGAGGTTCTGCGGGCCTTACCCCAGGATTCTACCTAATGAATGTGTCGTATGTTTTTTTCCTATGAATATGTCGTATGACTGAGATGTGTGTTGGGTTGAATGATGATGTATGAAAGGTTTCATATACATATGATACAATTGAATTTTTCTTCCTTGTCCAGATATTGCTTATTGACGGATCGTACTTCGGTCCACCGGTTACGTCTCTAGGTGCTGTTGCCGAATTAACAGAGGCCATCCAATGGTCAGAGATAAGATAGCTCGAGTACTCCAGCAAAGTACTACTGCATGGACCGGTCAAAGCCAATGTACAAAAATTGCCACCTGAGTTCTTCATTGAAGAACAAAGGGGCGATGGTAGACCGTTCTCAAGTCTACCCAGTGGATAAAAAGACCACCGTGAGACAAGGCCGTCAAGGCAGATGCTCACTTTAAAACTCTCGACAGTCTGTCCCAGGGACGAATCTTATTGAAATGGTTAAAATCGGTCTATTATTTCACCTAGCCCCCATACAACTGAACCCCCAAATATAGCAATTTTGGAGATAATTCAATGAAATTTGGTACCTAAGCTTCTATAGTCCAGGGAATACTATTGAATATGGTTAAGATCGGTTTATTATTTCACCTAGCCCCCATACAACTAAACCCCCGAATAGGTCTTTTAAACCTTGTAATTCAACTACAGGTCGCAATTTTTGATATAATTCAATGAAATTTGGTACTTGATCTTCTATGATATCGGAGACAAAGCCTATTGAAAATAGTTAACATCGCTACATTATATCACAAGTGAATCCGCCGAATAGGCGGATAGTTATGCTGCAAAACCAAGTTCTATACTAGACTTCATGAATTTTATAATTATAGGGCATCATTTGACTCTAGCCTCGCCCGACTATAATTTCTTACCTGCTTTTATTTCCGTTACTTTAGTCTGTTCATTTCAGTATTTAAAAGTTGTCATGATTCGAAATTTTTCCCAACTCGCTTATGCTTATTTATGCAGGGAAAGGATGAAAAGCTATATTTTTTAGCCTACTTTCTTTTCAAATTCTTAAAGTTGACATGATTCTAAATTTCCTGATGAAAACGTACCCCCTACACACTCGCCCTTATTCTATAATGAAAATGACAACAGTTTCTGTAGTTTCCGAATGTCATAGCTTAACATGAACCGAAATTTCCCCCTACTCGCTTATGCTTATTTTATGCAGAGAAGGTATAAAAAGCTTTATATTTTAGGCTGAAGTATCCAACTTTCTTTTCAAATTCTGAAAGTTGATATAATTCTAAATTTCCTGATGTAAACGTACCCCCTACGTTTAATGAAAGTGATAAGAGTTTTCGCAAGTGGACAGATTATTTAAAACTCTGAAAGTTGGTTATACTTTAGCCTGAAGTATACTACTTTCTTTTCAAAGTCTGAAAATTGGCATGATCCTAAAAAAAACGTACCAATCAGTTTCTGCAGTATATTAAAAAATATATATTATTCGTAAAAAATAAAAGTGATATCACCTTTGAGTTCCCTATACCCTACCACCTCTATGTGTCACAGAAAATATACATTCATATTTCAACTCAAAAATCGATGTGAATAGGAAATCAAATTATAATATTGATTTCTGTATATAAATTTGCAATATTTATATGCTATTACACACATACCTACTAATTTAACATAAAAGTATGTTATTTTATTTGACCTAATCAACTATTTGTCCAGAGGCGAACATTTTACAAATAATGAAACAAACATGATTTTTATGTGGTTAAATGGTTATCGGTGAAAATTTTTTCTATGAATTTAGTTTATGAATTTTTTCCTGTCAATCTTAATGATTGTTGTAGAAGTGTGTATTTTTTTGGTTTATTTACCACTACACACGCTCGCATACATTTTCGTCTAAAGAACCCTGCAGTTTTAAAAGTTGTAATGTTCTGTCGTTATATAACGGACTTTTCTATCAACGAAATAATAAATTATTTTAGGCATATTTTAATATCATTATTAAAAATATTTCGAGATATCGGTTTTCGTCTCGTTAAAGCCGACCTTTTTAGGACCCTTATTATATTCTAAGTCCTTCTGAGTGTCTATTGACTTGTTCGGTAATAAACAAAATCTAAAATAAACGGTTTGCGTAACAATATTCTTGGGGTCCAGGAAAAGCTTTGGCACGACAGTTCAACCACCGGAATGAACCAATTTATTCGATTGCTAACTTCTAAAAATTTTTTATTATTTTCATTAGCGGGGTAACATTTTCTGGCCTTACCACTTTTTATGTTTTTGGTGCCGGAATTGTATTAAATCCCGGACCATGGTTTTGCTCTTATTTATTATTTAGGATGGCTTTTGGAAATACAGCGATCGATACTAACGAATGTGATGATATCTGCAGTACCAACCCTGGTGATCTACGGCTTTTCCAGCTAAATAGCAACATCAGCGGATTGGTCAAAGAGGAGAAGGGATGATCAGCTATAGACCTGCAAACTAAACACAGAATTTAATAAGTTGTGGTCCACAATTCGGCCTCTTTACAATCCAACGAAAAAGAAGGACAGGGTCCCGCTAATGTTGACAGATTTCACTATATCCAATCTTTACCATTTTTTGGATTTATTAAAGATTAGAAAAGTATACAAACTCGAAGAATTGTGCGAAAAGTTTCTCAGGTTCTATTGTTTTATTTAATCTACTTAAAAAAATTCGATCTATATGGATCAATATATAGGTCCCATTTCTGAAATTAACTTTATATCAACAATACACGTTTATATTGTGATTAGCTTTCAAGTCCCCCTTGAACTATAAATTGTTGTCCTAATCCGACCCTCAAAGTAACCACCCAAATATTCACGCATATGTATGTTCCGTTTCATTCACATAGAAATTTTAGTGCTGTCGTCGTTATTGTTGATGTATATTAGAAATCCTCCGACTAAGGACGTGTCTAGTTTGCAAACAAAATACTAAGAACAACAATCAGTTTTGTGAATTGTCAGCATTTATCATCATTGTACATATTTGTTGTAGTTTATTGTTTGTTTGCGTTTTTATCACAAAGGGTCCGGACCCCTTTCTGCTCTTATTCCTTGCTGTTGTCTTTAATATAGCTGCAGTCTATGACCAAAAAAGAAAAACGCAATTCAGTTGTGTTATTTATTTACAAAGCCCTTGCAAATTGACATATTTGTATTTGTAAATCATTTTTTCAACATAAAACTATATTAATTTTTCGTATGTGTGAATAAAATTGTGTGTAAATCAAATTAGAAAGAAAATGTGCATAAATTCATATTTAAAACTTTAAATATTTTAAATTTAATAGCAAACATTTCTTATTTCTAGTTGAATCTCAACATATCCGGTTTGAAATTATTAAGAAAAATTTTAATCATATCTGATAAATTCAATTCAGGAAACTGAATCAACACTTCCGTTTGTCCTCCCTTAAGTATTGTCTTTATCTACTAATTGCTTTTCCGTTAATGATTTTTCCATTTAACATAGATATGTCCTTAATATTCCTTATAATTATAATAATTTCTTTGAATATTTACTAATTGTTTTAATTTTTGCATAAATTTATATTTTTTAAACAAATAGGTAAAATGTAAGAATTTCATTTATGTAATTGTTGTGGTTTAGTTTTTTTGTGGTAATTTATTGTAAAACATAATAACCATAATCCTCTTAATATAATCTTCTTTAAAAAAAATATGTATTATATAATGTGTTTATTTTTCTTCGTTCTGATTTTATTTAATTTTCTTTTACATTACAAAATTTCCACTTGGTCATCATTGTCTTTGGGAGAGAATTTGTTTGTGTTTTATTATTATTTTTTCTTTAATATTTAATAAAAGGAAATGATTATACGAAGGAACTTTGCTACAAATTGAATTATTTCCATTTTAATAACCATGACACATGATTGTGAAATTCGTAATTTGTTTGGGAGTAAGAAAATAACTCATGACAAGACGATGGTCATGTTTCTGAATTTTTGAAAACACTGGTAAATCTTTAGGTTCTTTTGGTTTAAAAACATTCAAGATCTATGCTTGAATAAAAGTAAACTAAAACGAAACTTACTATAAAATTCCTTCGTGACATCAGAGTTTCAGGATATTTTAGTATAAATTATAAAAAACTCTTTTTTTCAGGCCTATTCTGAATAATAAATTTCTGGGGAGTTTGTTCCCTCACCTATACATAAAGCTTGCAAAAGGAATAAACTCCCGGGAAATTATTGTTTGTAGTTGGTCAGTATATCGTCTGAGTGGCCTCCGGTAGGTTAGTGATTAATGTTTTTGTCTGGTAGACCAGAAGTGGTGGGTTCGATTACCACCTAAAGCACAGGTTAAGGAGCGCACAACAGGCCCGATAGAGGCCTAGGTGTATTTCTTCCGATTTAATGTATATACATCCTCCTTTCGAACTAACTAACTTTATCGTCTGAATGATCTATCTATTAGCTTTAATATAACGGTTTTATCTAAAGTTTGAAATAACTTTACACTAAAATATCTCAAAAGTCTGACATTATAGATTCGGTGAGAGATTCGGAATCAGAAAAGTTCAATAATTTATATGTATAGGGAGTGTTTGAGAAGAAATTTTGGGAGGAATATTCTTTGTGATATTAGATAGCCAAAAGTTACTTAAGGACACTTCACACGATCACACTTTACGTACGTAAAGTCTAATGAAAAAGTAAATGAAATTCCATCCTTTTGGCAAAAAAGCGAATAAAAGTCGTATGATTTATATTTTTTATGTTTACACGATTGGTATAAAACAATAACAAAGTAACAAAGTAAATATGTTGGTTTCATTACATATTTAGGTGATCCCATCCGTACTCTTCTACTTCTTCTACACAAAATTTCGACAGATCGTATAGAGAGAACTGTGAATCTCGCTATTGATATCATTACTAGTTGAAATTAGGTCCAGAGTTGTAGTAGATTATTTGACAACTCTGAACGAATACCCTTTCATAAAAGAAACTTTGGTAATAAACGTGCTGATTTTCTTGTCAACAGAGACGCACGACACCTAATTCATTGGATCAGAACCATTCTCCGATATCCTAAAAGTATAAGTTCGAGACAAGTATGGTTCTTGGATTTTATCTTAATTTGTTAAGCACTTTATAACCACATGCAAAAAAACAAAAAAAAAATACTTACGGAACGGGACTGTAGATGACTAATTTAGATGGTAATTCATATATAAGGCTCAAGGGCACTAGATCTTTTGTACGTCAATCGCGTAACTTAAGTTTCACACGCTAACCTAACCAACAATAGTAAACAAAAAAGTTGCAAAAAAGATCTGTTTTAAATTGTAGTGATTAATGTCTTTACTAATCCTATTTTAACCCCCATAGAGAATTTTCCATCTGAAAAATCTGTGAGGTACGAACGGAGTCAGAAGTACGAAAAGTACGTTTTTTCTAAAATCAAGTACAGAATACTACGGATCCGTTAAGTATGAAACCTTTTTACTTAATAAGCCTTTTTGGGATTTTTTGGTTTCAGTTCGTACTTGATTTGATATAAAAATAAGATCGATTTAAGAATTTAAAGAATTGAATTGATGGGCTTGCTTTAAACTCGATTTATGAATTCAAAACTTAAAGACAAAAAACTAGACTCTCACATGATTGAAGTCAAGAAAAATTTTGTTTTGTAATATAATCCCACATAAATCTCAAAAATGTTTAAATCATTTGAGGATTATCCAATACTGAAGATTGTAGCTTTACATATAATTGTATATGTCTAACTACAATTTCTTAAATTTTATTCTTCAATTATTATGCTCGTATTATCAGCATTTCCATTTCAAAACATGAAAGACACAAAACTTTATATTAAATTTATTAGTTTTTTTTTAGTTTTTGGTTTTCAATTTTCTTTTCTTTTAATGAATTCTGATGGCATGTATTTCTCGTATAAATGTCAAAACTTTTTTATTTAAATCATACAGAGTAATATTAATTAGTGGTTTTAATTCTCAAAACTCTACAAAAGTAACACTGAGGCTGCAGCTGCAATTTCAACCGAAATAAAGTGCAAATCAAAAGTTATAGAAGAAATGTGCAAAAAAATAAGGATAATAAATATATGGACAAAATGTGTGAAGGCGTAGGTTTAGGAAGGACCAAAAAAAAAACAAAAATATTTTACCACATTTCTACTATAAAAATTGTATTTTCAATGTGTTTTTGTTTTTTGTCCTATAATTCCCTTTAAGTTTTAAAATTTTGGAACTTTTCCTTTAAGTTTGGAGTCATACTAATATTTTTATCTAGATAAGTGTAAATTTGCCAGGCATTACAGCAGAAGTTTTCTTTTTCATTTGTTTTCTTTTGCATTCTTGTTCTGTTTTTGAAGATAATTTAATGTAAATGCATGTATTGTTGAAAAGTGTGTTTGTGTGTATGTGTGGTGTACTGCATTTGCTTGTGATTCTTATTATTGTATATATACATACATGTGTGTTTGTGTTTTTTTTATTCGTGTATTTTAAGTAAGTACATGTATCTGAACAATACATATTACAATTCAGGTCAGTAAGTCATTACAAAAGTTTCATGTATTAAAGATTTTACCATCTTTACATTTACAAGTATGAAAATTTACAACCAAAATCATGCATCTTTAGGGTGATGTTGAAAATTCCAAAGAATTACTTAATTAATTAATTGATTTAATTACATACAATAGAAGTGTGTACAGCTTAATTTACTTGTTATTACAATATTGTTCTAAAGATGTGTTAAGACATAAAGAAACAAACATGTAAAAATTTTAAAATTTTCTTAACGAATAGGTTATGTTAGGTTGATAGGAGGATATATACTACATCCTACTAGTACATGGTTCTACCCACTTTTTCATTACTCCAAGAGGCCTTATGCTATTCTCTAACCCATATTTAATATATTAAGCGCTGTGGGCGCCATGTTTATTCTAACCCAATTTACGCATTCCCTTACTGCTTGTACTTCTGCCTTTAAGCTTGTGTTATGATTTGGTAAACGGTGGTATATTTCCGTTTATGGGTCTTCAATATAGAACCTCAGCCCCTCTTTGTCCCCCCATTTAGAGTCATCCGTGTAACAGCGTTGCAAATCAACATTTCAATGTTTCCTACATATTCTGTGTCTGGTATACGATCTGGCACGTCTGATGATTGTGTATAACCTTCTAAATTGTGCAGTATACATTGATGACGTGTCCTATAACCGCTTTTGGCCAGTTCGCCTAAAGTAGAAAGCCGTTCGGCTGTAAGCGCCGCCTCATAAAAGCTCTTTTGAGTTCACAACCACGTAAGCTTACAACAAACGCCTTGAAAGCAATGAGAGAGCTTATTTTAGGTTCGTCCTTTAGTTACCGATTAATCCCAAGTGGGCTGGTACCCATATGATGTCAAACTTACCTCTGGAAGAGCAATCAATTAAAGCGTTCTTACAATCCAATTCGTTCTGGATGTCGGTAAATATATTAAGCGCTGTGGGCGCCATGTTTATTCTAATCCAATTTACACATTCCGTTATTGTTCATACTTCTGCATAGAAGATTTGCTAAACGGTGGTATATTTCTGTTTCTGGGTCTTCAATATAGTAGCCTAGCCCCACTTTGTTCCACAATTTAGAGCCATCCGTTTAACAGCGTTGGAAAGCTTTTCGAAAGACAAGCTTTTTCGAATTAAACGGCCAGTGAAATGACTGTTAATGACTTAAGCTTTCAAAAATTGAGTTTTACTTTTATTGGTAAAAGCTTATACATAAGCTCTAAATTATATCGTCATTAATATATGCCACCCTATTGATAAAATCCCTGTAGAAGTGTGTTTTTGTATATAATCTTACAGTGTGTTTTTTTTTGTGCGTATAAGTATTTATGTCCTTAATCGTTGAAGTGTAAGAATTTATGGTTTTAATACACATTTTATTCTGTTTATTTTAAATAATTTATATTTTTTAATTCGAATGTATGTTTTTAAGACCTAAATAAGCAAGGATGAAAAACGCTTCCAGGGGGGTGTTGATAAATCTAAAAAGACCCTTTTTGGATCAAAGCAACTACTTTATAAACGTTTTTGGAACTTATAATTGGTGTTTTTAAACCGATCCTAGTATAATTGTTAGGTTAGTTGGTATGGTACAAAGTGTAAAAATCCCGTCAATAATAATACTCCCGTTTTTAGTTAAAGCTTTCAAAAAACAACCCTCATTCAGTTAATTTGTTAGTATATACATACATAAAATCCGATGAAATAAAATTAGACCTACTGGAGGTAACGATCTTCACTTGTACAAATCTCTGAGAAAAAACAAATCAATAAGTAACAACTCATGTACATATTTATAGAATGCCTTCTTTGGAAGGCATATAAACGCTTCTCAGAAAACTTCTATATATAAGCTTCTTAACAAGACTCTTTTAACTTTCGTATAAACTTTTCTAAGAAACTCGTTCAGGCTTTCATAATAAAGCTTTTTAAAATTTTCTGCAAATAAACATTCTTTATAAAAGCTCATCTTGAAGTAAAGCTTCTACCGAATACAGCTTCTTCTAAATACATTCTAAAAAAGACATTTGATTCCAAGAAATACATTCTGTATTAAAGCTTTCTTATAAAAGTTTTCAGCAATAAGCTTTTCAATACAGGATAGATTTTTTTATTATTAGAAAAAACTTATTTATTATAGCTTTAAAATAGATTCTAACTAAGACAATGTTTAACAGTGAAATACACTTTTCTATAAAATAGCTTTTATGGAATATTTTATCATGCAGTACAATCCGTGCTTAAGCTTTTTTTATAAAATTGTCTCAACGCTTTTTTTGATAATTACAGAATACAGTTTTTTTTATATAGCTTTCTTTATAAAAGCTCCTTAACTAACTTTTGTATTAAAGCTTTTTTACAAAAGCTAATATGCAGAACCAAAAAAATATATGGAAACACTATATAAAAGCTTCATAGCTATCTTACGTTTTAAAATTTCCAACGTATATAAATAAATATCTAACACTCTAAAAGATTCCCATATAAAAGCTTCCTTGCAATCTTAAATCACATAAGCGACAAATTTAGGAAAATCTTCTATATATAATTGATATCAATATGCTTTTTATCAAGCTTATGTATAAAACCTTCTCAATTAACTTTAGATTCCTTTACAAAAGCTTGTTGAGAGGCTGAAACTGAAAAAAACATATTTTTAAAGAATCTCAGCTCTGTATTAAAACTCTCTAGGTATATGTACATATAAAAAGCTTTCTTTATAAATACTTCTTAGCAACATGCCTTTTAACGGTAAAGCTTTTACTAAAGGCACTTTTTAAAGAATAGAATGTATAGATACTTTTTCTATATAATTACTTTTAAGATATTGAAATATTGAATATTGTATAATATTTCGTATTATTTACGAAATTATTATTAATATTACGAAAAAAAATTAGTTACGAATTTTTTACCTAAAAATAATTTTCGATGTACAAATAGACAAAATTACTGTGTAACTTTATTATTTACATTTATCACGCTTACACCTAAGATCCATTCAACTTACTGCTCCACTATACAACATCCCCTGCCCAGGAGCATTAAAAAAATCATGTGATTTCAAAGCAAAGCTAAAAAATCTATTTACATGCTGTAGTGTCATAATATATAAAATGATGTTTACATAAAAAGAACAAGTACTCCAGTAGAATACATTAAAGCATTAAAATATGAATCCTGTATTTTTTTCATTCTACCAACAACTTTTTAAAGAAATTTTTTATCAATGGAATGAATATGAAGAATATCTGTGTAAGTGTGCTAGAAATGTTTGTATATTCCTTTTTTGGATTTATACTCCAAAGTGTAATTTAAAGAACATGAACTTAACGATTGTCACTACAAACTGCTGCTGCCACAAAGAGTAGTGGAACTACTGGAAACACTGCACTACATGACGCTACCACATTTACAAAATGGGGGAATATACAAATAATATAGTATATGACAGGTATGGAAAATTTAATATACTGTACAATAGACAAAACTAAACTAGAATATATGCTAGACCGGAATGAACTGCGGACTATACATAGTATATGGTTTATATGGTTTATATACTTCACTATAGTTTATAGTCTAAACTGGACTATAGCCTAAACTATATACTAGACAAAACTAGACTTTAGACTAGGCTATAGACTTTACTATGGACTAGACTATATACTTAACTGAACTATAGACTAAACTATAAACAAGACTAAACTATAATCTAGACTAAACAATAGACTAGACTTTACAATAGATTATGGTCTAAACTATATACTAGACTACATACTAGTCTATAGACTAGACTATAGACTAGACTATAGACTAGACTATAGACTAGACTATAGACTAGACTAGACTATAGACTAGACTATAGACTAGACTATAGACTAGACTAGACTAGACTATAGACTAGACTATAGACTAGACTATAGACTAGACTATAGACTAGACTATAGACTAGACTATAGACTAGACTATAGACTAGACTATAGACTAGACTATAGACTAGACTATAGACTAGACTATAGACTAGACTATAGACTAGACTATAGACTAGACTATAGACTAGACTATAGACTAGACTATAGACTAGACTATAGACTAGACTATAGACTAGACTATAGACTAGACTATAGACTAGACTATAGACTAGACTATAGACTAGACTATAGACTAGACTATAGACTAGACTATAGACTAGACTATAGACTAGACTATAGACTAGACTATAGACTAGACTATAGACTAGACTATAGACTAGACTATAGACTAGACTATAGACTAGACTATAGACTAGACTATAGACTAGACTATAGACTAGACTATAGACTAGACTATAGACTAGACTATAGACTAGACTATAGACTAGACTATAGACTAGACTATAGACTAGACTATAGACTAGACTATAGACTAGACTATAGACTAGACTATAGACTAGACTATAGACTAGACTATAGACTAGACTATAGACTAGACTATAGACTAGACTATAGACTAGACTATAGACTAGACTATAGACTAGACTATAGACTAGACTATAGACTAGACTATAGACTAGACTATAGACTAGACTATAGACTAGACTATAGACTAGACTATAGACTAGACTATAGACTAGACTATAGACTAGACTATAGACTAGACTATAGACTAGACTATAGACTAGACTATAGACTAGACTATAGACTAGACTATAGACTAGACTATAGACTAGATTATAGACTAGATTATAGACTATATTATAGACTAGACTATTGACTAGACTATAGACTAGACTATAGACTAGATTATAGACTAGATTATAGACTAGACTATAGACTAGACTATAGACTAGACTATAGACTAGACTATATCGTAAAAAAATTGTTTGCAAAACCACTTGGGAAAAATTTGTGTTAGTTTTAAATTTCAAACTTACATTATTCGCATAAAAATTATTGTACAATAACTCACAATCTACTCTCATATAATTGAAAACGTTTTAAATACTTTTTTCTATTCATCAAAAAATATATTTGCAAAACAAAAGGGAAAATTATTTTATTTTAACAAAAAATGCAAATCATATTTTTTTGCTGTGTATACTTTGTATGTTTGAATTTCAAACATACAAAAAATACACAGCTGAATAAAACCAAATACATCTACACACACACGTGTACATCTTTTTCTATGTACAGTGTTTTTAGTGTTTTTGTTGCTTTTTTAACAATTTTTTGATGAAATTTTCAGAGGTTGTCTCGGATTTTTGCTCATATCTCCGTTATTTACCGACCGATTTTGCTGATTTTAAATAGCGATCTTCTCGAAAGCATGTCTAATAGAATTATTGAAGATTCAGACATCGCCGATATCTGGGGTCCTCTCAAAACTGATTTCAACAGACAGACAGACAGACAGACAGACGGACAGACAGACAGACGGACATGGCTTAATCGACTCCGCTATCTATAAGGATCAAGAATATATATACTTTATAGGGTCGGAAAATTATATTATAGAAATTACAAACGGAATGACAAACTTATATATACCCTTCTCACGAAAGTGAAGGGTATAAAAATTGGATACCTTACGCTTCTTTGGAAGTCAAATATTACTTCAACAGAAGGTAAAAAAAAATCATTTAGTGCTACTTTTGAAGTGATGATAAATGTTATTCTTTTAGAAGTACTTCGTTTTATTTTTGCTGGGTAAATAATTCCATTGATCCTATCGAAACGTTCAATGTCCATGGTCGTTATAACAATTTCAGAAGTATCACAATGTCTATGAGCAAAATGACATTTTTAAAGAGTGAATTTTACAACTAAAGGTTTAATTTGACGAAGCCGGCATTCGAAGTTCCCCAGATTTTAAAACTTTTGCGCTCGTACGAAGGTCGTTTGTGCAGGACAGGAATCTAAACGTAACATACAGCAAATACTAAACAAATGTTCATATCACTCGTTTGAATATTTCAATTATTTCCTACGGGGTTACATTTCCCTCCAGTAGAATGTAACCTTTACAAATATTCCTATTCTTGGTGTAATTGCAATTCCACTAACTCCAGTCTGCCGGGATTACATGGAGATGTCAAAAATATCATTGGCCTTTTCTTAGAATGATTCGACCTGTAATCAAACCAGAAAATCAATCATAACTAGACTAGACTATAGACTAGACTATAGACTAGACTATAGACTAGACTATAGACTAGACTATAGACTAGACTATAGACTAGACTATAGACTAGACTATAGACTAGACTTTAGATTATACTATAGACTAGACTGTAGTCTAGAATATAGTCTACTCTATACCTAGTGTATGGTTTATATAATATATACTTCACTATAGTTTATAGTCGAAACTGGACTATAGCCTAAACTATATACTAGACAAACCTAGACTTTAGACTAGGCTATAGACTTTACTATGGACTAGACTATATACTTAACTGAACTATAGACTAAACAAGACTAAACAATAGACTAGACTTTACAATAGACTATAGACTAAACTATATATTAGAATATTGTCAAGTCTATTGTCTAGTCTATAGTCTAGACTATAGTCTAGAATATAGACTAGATTATAGACTAGACAATAGACTAGACTATAGATTAGACTATAGACTAGACAATAGACTAGAATAGACTAGACTATAGACTAAACTATAGACTAAACTGTAGACTGAAATATAGGCTAGACTATAGACTGGACTATAGGCTAGACTATAGACTGGACTATTCACTAGACTATAAACTAAACTATATTTACTTGGCTAGACTAAAAACTAGACTAGATTATAGACGACTAAACTTTAGACTATACTTTTGCGTTTTGATTTAAATTTTAGTACATTTCTGATTTCGAAATGCGTTTTTAATACGAAAGTTTATTTCATCAGTAATGCGGCGCTCCAATATCTGATTTTCTATTAATTTCAAATGTTCACTGGGTTGTCCTGTAAATAATAAAGGAAACACACCCACATGCAAGAAAAATACTCTCAAATACAAAAAGTATTAAGAAAAAAATTTTGTCATAAACATTAAAGTGTGACTTTGAGAGCCACTCAAGTGAAATACAACTGAGAAAACCAAATGGAAATTTTTAATTTTTTTTCTTCTATTTTTGTTTTGTTTTATTTCATTTAAAAAATAAACTAAAAAAAACCATTTACAGAACAATACACAAAAGAGCCATAAAAAATTGGTGTTTTACACAAAGACAACTTTAAATATTTATTGTCAAATGTTTTAAAGGAAATTCTCTGTAAAAATTCCTTTGTGAGTATGTGTGTGTAGCATGTAATGTTTTATAACTGAAAAGCTTACCATTTTGTATTTGGAAATTTTGAAAATCATTTACAATTGATACAACAAACAGAAACAAGACACTAGAGCTTTGTTATGATTTAAATTAAGAGCCCTTGACAAGGTTATATTGTTTTGGTGGAGATTTAACAGACATTTTTAATGAAATGTTCCTAATATTTTGGGAGTTTTGCTAAATGTGCAGCAAAATCTTTACTTACTCGGTAAGTGGGCAGGAAATATTAGAGCAAATTTTAAGTACGAACAAATTGGCTATAACGGACATGACTTAATCACTCAGAAAGTGTTTCTAAATCAATTGATATACTTTATATTTCGATATTACAAACTTCAGAGATATGTAGGTCTCATTTTTGATTTAATTGTTAATACCCAGCAAGAAAAGAACTTCCAAAGAAGAACTTCCATGGAAGTACTGAAATAGACCCGAAGAAGTGATGATTTTAACAGAGGCTTGTCATAGGAGGGAAGCCTTTTTATTTGATTCCAAATTCACTACATCTGAAGTCATTCTCAGGAAATAACTTTTAAGTTCTTTTTTGCAAGCTATTAGGAAGTATAATTGTAGTATTATAGAAAACAACTAATATGACTCAAATAATATTAACATAAATAAATTTGTTCACTAACTCCTTCAATTTAAAAACAAAAATTGGATACCTTACGCTTCTTTGGAAGTCAAATATTACTTCAACAGAAGGTAAAAAAAATCATTTAGTGCTACTTTTGAAGTGATGATAAATGTTATTCTTTTAGAAGTACTTCGTTTTATTTTTGCTGGGTAAATAATACCATTGATCCTATCGAAACGTTCAATGTCCATGTTCGTTATAACAATTTCAGAAGTATCACAATGTCTATGAGCAAAATGACATTTTTAAAGAGTGAATTTTACAACTAAAGGTTTAATTTGACGAAGCCGGCATTCGAAGTTCCCCAGATTTTAAAACTTTTGCGCTCGTACGAAGGTCGTTTGTGCAGGACAGGAATCTAAACGTAACATACAGCAAATACTAAACAAATGTTCATATCACTCGTTTGAATATTTCAATTATTTCCTACGGGGTTACATTTTCCTCCTTTACAAATATTCTATTTCTTGGTGTAATTGCAATTCCACTAATTCCAGTCTGCCGGGATTACATGGAGATCAAAAATATCATTGGCCTTTTCTTAGAATGATACGACCTGTAATCAAACCAGAAAATCAATCATAACTAGTACCGCAGCTCAGAATTTCGGACTTTGTCTTGTCCACTTATTCCGCCTTGGTGTTATTGTAATCACGGGGTATAAAGAGGTGGCCAATACCTCCAGTCTGGCCGGGACTGAAAAATAATCTGGTACTACGGGTGGCCAGTTGCCCGCAGGACTATGTCCTGGCTGGTACGTTAGTTAAGGTTCCTTCGGGATCCACGTAGTGTCAGTTGTCTAAACCCAAATTCGCGGGGAGTGTAAGTGGCGGTTAAAAGACTGATGCACCGGTTACGTCTCTAGGTGCTGTTGTCGAATCAACCAATGGTCAGAGATTAGATAGCTCGAGTACTCCTGTACCTGAGTTTTTCATTGAAGAACAAAGGGGCGATGGTAGACCGTTCTCAAGTCTACCCAGTGGATGAAAAAGACCACCGTGATATAAGGCCGTCAAGGCAGGTGCTCATGTTAAAACTCTCGACATTCCTGTCCGCTTATTGCAGAGCTTCCTTTAGGTTGCGCGTGCTGTCTGTGGATTAAAGCCAAAATCGCCAGAAAAAGACAAATACAGTGTGAAATCTATAATTTTAAAACATTTCGGCGATGTTGCCGAATAAAAAAGATAGCATTGGGAAAGGGTTCGTATTTTATAAATAAGATACTAAGAAGTATGCTGGGTTAAATGATGATTGATTATACAAGTGACACCATAGAATATCACTTCCTTGTCAGGATATGTTCAAACTTGCCTCTGTTCGTTCTGGCCACAGTGTGTTCTCTGAGAGTAAGTACTTCTCTTTTAACTATTTGATGGATTCGTATTTTCTTCAATCGATTTCATCTATTTCATCTGCGTGGTTGTTATTGATAATGATGTTTTTGCATTTTGGATGCTAAGCAACTGGGCAGCTTACTACGATCACCAGTAGATAAGGTACATATTAGTAATTCATTACTGAAATCTTTCATAGTAATGTAATGGGTATGTTGTAGTCATTGAAAAGTAAGTTGTTATACAAGTACAACTATGGTAAAGTATAGTACTTGTGCAGAATCTTTCTTTTCGGTGACAACTACATACCAGCTACATTACTAAGAAAGAGTATAGTGATGCCTTGCAAATATCTATATACGTACTTAAGTACTTAACTCTGGGTACTGGCTATTTTCTTTAGATATTTATTTTCCAAACGTGACTTGCATTTACCAAAACATTTAACGTCATTATTTGTGCATTCTCTATATTGTTGGCAACAAATACTGGGCACGTTTGTTCTTTCTTCTTATTAAATATTCACAGTTGACACTTTTAGATAGTTTTCTGGTATTTTTCGATGCCTCGCAAAAAAATCTCAAAACTGCAATAATTTTTATGCATTTTTTTTTTTTTTTGGTCTAAAAAAAGAACAGCAAAAAACATTTAGCATAAAGGTTTTTTACTTGGCCTTGTAGCTCAACAGAGTTTCCATTAAAAATGGAATTTATTAAAGGAAAAATTTGCATACTTTACCTTGGCCAGTTGCCTGCATTGGAAACATTAAACGTTGATTGTTTTTTGTGAATTTTTAAAATTTTAACTATTTTATGAAAATGTGGTAACACAAAATGGAATTATTCCAATTTTTTTATTTATTATCAACTATAAAGAATAAAGAGCATATTGTACAAATATTCAAGAAAATAAACATAATTTTAAAAACAATATAAACAGATACTGTTTTAATGGAAACACATAAAAGAGAAACTTAGTATACTCCACCAAGGTGAATTACTTCTAGCTAAACTCTCTCATAAATAATTTTGCAAATACAAATTTGTATTTATACATAAAGCTTTCTAACAAATTAGCCATAAAATTAATCTTGTGTTTTAATGTCCTGCCATTACATCCTTTGATATAAAAAAATTAATTGTAATATTATTTCCTCAATAATGTTTTCTCTATAGAGCAAAAGAGAATTACCAACAACAATATTGTACAAAAGAATAAATTTGTGTCTTCTGTTTGTAAAAATAAAACACGTAGTCAAACCAGCAATATTTATTTAACCACTTCTTTTTCCTATTTTTTGTAATTTTTTATCACATTTCCATTTTATCCACAAAATTTGTATATCCGTTTTGTAAAAGGAAACAACACCTGCTTGTTCACTCATCTACATTCACACTCAACACAATCTTCCTCACATGCATGCTTAAGAGGAAAGAGCATAACGTCGCAAGAGAGAAAAAAGAAAACGGAAATTTATTTAATGGAGCATTGTAATTGAAAAATGTGTTGATGAATGAATGATTCGTTAAGTGAAGCATTGATGATGAGTTTGTTTTTTATTGTGTTTTCTCCTTCTTCATTTTTCTTTTTGTATTTTCTTTGTTTTTTGTTTAAGGATGTTTTATTATTTTGTTTTATTTCTTTAAAAAAAATAATAGTATTTTTTTTAAGTTTTAAAAGTAATTGTGTTCTACAATAGATTAACTAAATCCTGAGTGGCGGGTCAAAATGTCTAAATATTTTTGACGTTATACTTTTTCACTACGCGGTCGAAAAGACACCGATTTGACTGGATCACACCACTCGTCAGATCTGGTATTGTACAGTATTATTTCGAACCTATAGCCGTGAAAAATCTCAAAATAACATTAAGCTGAGACCCAGATATATCACGAAGGTTAGATATGAAGCCTGCCAAAAATGGAGAGACGCAACAGACCACATTTCTACAATTTTCTTAATAAATTGAAATAGGATAGGCCAAGCTAATCTGGCCTTTCTTCAATAAGAAACTCACAGGATATATTATAAACCGAAGCAAATACTGAGACACAGGACTCAAGGTACTAGGCAGACATGCAAATCGACTTGGACTCCCCTTCTATGAAGACAGTCGCAGTTTAAAACACAGGGAAAAAGAAAAAAACTGTGTTTCATTTCCTCTGCAAATGCCCTACTCTATCCAGAGAAAATGGAAGACATCGTCCGATGTTCATTAACTCAGTTTCTTTGATTTAGTTCCTAAGAATTTTTCAATTTCTAAAACCTCACATGCAATTTCCTTTAGTTGTGACCGTTTTGAGGAGAATTCCCCTCTTGTTCTCTTTAGGCACACACCATTAGATCTTAGTGGTTTTACCCACCATTTTATTATTCCAAGAGACCTTATGGAATTCTCTCATCAATATTATGGAATTCAGCTCTCTTTGCATCTACTGAATCCCTTCTCTTTAAAGCAAGTAATTTGGCTCTTTCGATGTCCATTGTAAATATGTTAACCTCTATTGGCGGTTCTAACTTTTGCCATTTTGTTTCCCCGGTTGCTGAGTACCATCCATGTAACAACGGGTATTTGTTTAAATTATCCGCTCAACCATAAAATTCTATCTAGGATCAGTGTTCCCAAAATATTGTGAGCCTGGTATGCGATCGGTAAAGTTCAATGTATACGTTGATGACTTTTCCTGCCGCCTCATATCTTATATATGTTTTAATGAGCGGAATATCTAGCAATGTTTCCAGAGCCTTGGTTGACACAGTGTTCATGACATCTCTACACCCATGATCACTCTGTAATAATAATTTTTCTTCAAAGAAGTTTACTTTTGTATAGGGTAGAAGGGGGACCACTTTTTTTTGAGGCGGTCTCAAATTAAAACCACAATATATATTCTTAATTTTTTTCTTGGTTCAGATACTTAGTTGGTTTAGGTTTATTCCTTTCAATCTTTCCTAAGTCATCCTCATGTACATATTTTTTTTAACTTTTCCTCACTGACCAAAAATGGCGATACCGCCACATCCATTGGGTTAATGCCCCAAGGCGATGGGGCAGATTTGTCATTAGTAAAATAAAAGAAAAAATTACAAAAATAAAAACTTAAGTATTTTGCTGTTTTATACTTTAATTCATTAAACAAAGTATAATAAACCAGATATTTATTGTTTATTTCATAAAACAAAACACAAAAAAATTAAAACAAATTATTACTGATTTTTTTATATATTTTTTTTTAATTTTGTTCTACATTACAAGTATTACATATATTTGGCGCATGTGCCCCACGGGCAGTTCTGGAGTTTATTTTTAATTTTTTCGAGCTTCAAATTAATAAAAATGTTCACACAGTGAAATATTTTCGCAACCCTTTGAAAAACTATTAATCATGTCTGCCTCCCATCATATGTAAAGTTAATGTTTCAAACTTTTAGGGATGATAGATAATCGATAAATGAAAACAAAATTTGATAATGCGATAAAATCGATTACTAAGTTTTCAAGTTATTCGTTATTGGCAGATGTGCCCCTATGGCTATGATCCCCCTTCTAACCTAGTCAAAAACTAAACATAATATTCTGTCACGAGAACGCTTATACTAATTTTTGTTATAATAAAATTATGTCCAACTACTAAGTCCATATAAAATCACCTCCGTTAACAATACACATACATACAGTCCCCTTACAAACATTTTTAAATAAGTAAACTCCCCCTATTTCATGATATATTACTTTAAAAACTAACATCAATTAAAAAACCTTTTAAACAAACAAAATTCAAAAGACAAATTGCTATTGAACTTAAGCTTTCTTTTTAGGGGGGTGGAGAAGAAACAAATTATCAAATCAATAAATTTCTCCGTTTAAAAACAATTGTAAAGGTATACAAAAACAATTTATGTATTAAAAGACAATATTATACCAGTATAATATCTATACTAGTAAATATTATTTTGTGTGCCAAAGAAAATCAAAAAGAACAAAACGATTTTTTTTTGCAAATTAATAAAACTCTATAAATATTGTTTGTTGAGCCACCCACTCTTTGCTCAACCATAATCTTTTGTTCTTGTTAAACAAAGACTTTAATATTTATGTTCATAATTCCCAAAAGTATCAGCACCTATTGCTTGCTCTCTGCTCTAGGACACTATACACAAAGATAAATGTAGAAATAAAAGGCAAAAAAAAAACACAAAACCAAGTAACTAAACTATGCTATCGAATCAATGAATTTTACAGAATTAAAGAATCATGTTCATTCAGATCATTAATGAATGTATATTTCGTAGACATTGCAATGGGAGATACTAGTTATGTACATATACTACGTGAATACTTGTTTTATATGGCACTGGCAATGGACAAATGGATTACAAAAGGTACAACATATTTTGTTACTTTAAAACATAACCAGTAATTCCCTAAATGGCCAACAACAAATTTCATTTGTCAATTGCAATTTTCAATTACTTGTAATTGTAGTTGTGATATTACTATTTGCATGTAAAAATTAAAAAAAATCTCAATAACATATAATTGTAATTGGAAATTCTTCAATTACAAATTTTATTTGGCAAAACTTCAAAAACAATTATCAAGTAATTGTAATTGGATAAATAAATTACAAAAAGTACAACATATTTTGGTACTTCAAAAAATAAGTAGTATCTTTTTTTGAACCCAGCAAACTGCACTAGTAATTTCGTTTGTCAATTACAATTTACAATTACTGTAATTGGAAATTCTTTAATTACAAATTGTAAGTGTCAAAACTTTACAAACAATTACAAGTAATTGTAGTTGGTAAAGCTTCAATTACAATTATTTCAAATGTAATAGTAATTGAAAATGTAATCATTGCCTCAAAGACATGAATTCTGAATTCTGTTGCCATGTTAAAATCAGCAGTTAGTTAGTTAATTTGTTAGTAAGTTAGTGTACCAGGACTTTAGCATGGAGTCGAACCCACGCCCTCTGATCTAGACTAATCTAGACTACAATGTAGTCTATGTATAGACTAAATTATAGTCTAATCTATAATTAATGTTTAGTCTAGTCTATAGTCTAGTCTTTTTTTGTATTGTGGAGGTGGAAACCTTGCAAAGGTCCCATAAAAGGGTATGTCGGATTCCTACCGACTAAAACCACCTCCATCGTCAACACCACACTCCGCGGAACTGTCACAAGGTAAACAGGGTAGAAGACTACTAATATAAAAGAGGTACACAGTGTAAGGTAGGTTCAAAATAGGTTATTATTACATCACATCTGATTAAATTCATCTGACCGATGTTGGCACTACTGTGCCACCTTCATATAAAAAATTACAGTTTCCTAGAAGTAATTCTTTAGGTTATGTTTGAAAGAGGTTGTATATTAAAACAGATCAGATAAATACACCTATGCCGCAGCAAAGTCTGTTGTGATCTATGTAGCGAACTATAGATTAGAACCATCTGTGTAGCAGAAGATTCTTTTGTTAGGTACAAAGTTCTAGAATCTGCTAAGTTCTTTCTGATACATCTAATAGTTCATATTCGAGTGGTTGAAATAAGTATGAAAAGCTATTTCGGTTTTATTAAGACTAATAACACAAATTTTCATTTTAAAGATAGTTTTTTCTTTGGTTTTTTACATTGATCATTAACAATTTTTACCCTGTAAATTTAGATTTTGCATTTATTTCAGATCTAAATAAAGGTTTACAAAAATTGAAACCATTCCCAAGAAAAATTTCGGTTTAAGTTTGTTATTTTAATTATCTCTCATCCCTGCTACAAATAGTTCTTGCAGTTATTTTTACACCAGTGTGAACATGCAGCTCAATTCATATTCATATTAAATATTCTTTACCATTGTATTCAGATACAAGTATTTGCACACAGATTTACACAATTTTACAAACTATGAACATCTATGTATGCATATGTAACATAATACTTTTCATGGCTAAAAGCTAAAATCATTGCAATTATTACATTCAAGCGGCCAGCACACACACACATACATAGTACTTGAAAAAATAGCCAAAAATCTAAAAACTAATACTCAAAGTTGAGCACAAATTGTTTGGATATATTTGGTAAATGGTGTCTTGTACACACACACACACGCTCACACACTCACATACATCAAATGGTCACTTCCGTTTTACAACAAAAATCTCCATTAAAACGAAGAGAAAGGACATTTTTGGAACCATAAATAGAATATAGTCAGAGACACACATTTTAAAAACTATGAAAGCATACGGTAAATATAGGTCCATTCATGGTGATATAGTAACTGACTTTGTGTAAGTATTTGAATATTCATATAAAATTTATTTCTTACACACATGCACATGTGCAATTGTAGAAAAAAAGGACATCTATTCATTTTGGCTCCTTTAATATTTGAAAACGTTTTCGGTACTTTGTTTAATGTCATGTTGGGTGTGACATTTTTTCACTCCCCATAGAATAGACTGGAACTAAAGAGTATGCTGTATACAGCAGTGACAAGTTATTATGTTCAGTTTGTTGTTTTTGTTAATAACTGCTAAAAGGCCATTAAAAAGGAGCAGAAGCAAAAGGGGCAGTATCATTATCACAAGTTATATCCTTTTACTAGACTATTAAACTGATGACTGGTTCTGGTATGAATGTGCTCCGTAGACATTAGTATTGTTATCTGATATTGTCATATTTATTGTTTCAACAGTTTAACCCTTCGTAAAATAACGGCTTCTTCTTGTACAAAGTCTAGAATGAAAGTAAAAGTAATTATGAAAATCTATAGAAAACTAATAGGGTGATTGCAAGGTAATTTAAATCTGGACTATGTTATCTATAAAATGAACTAATGTTTACTACAGTCTGGATTATATTAGTGTAAAGTCTACACTATCGTATAGTCTAAATTGTGGGCTATAGTCTATAATTAAGGGATATAATCATGTCTATAGTCTATACTATAATCTGGTCTACAGTCTGCACTATAAGTCTGTAATTTAGACTATAATCTAGTCTTTACTCGAGACTATCAAGTAGTCTATAGTATAGACTGCGCTGTAGTCCAGTCTAGACTATAGTCTATAGTCTAGTCTATAGTCTAGTCTATAGTCTAGTCTATAGTCTAGTCTATAGTCTAGTCTATAGTCTAGTCTATAGTCTAGTCTATAGTCT